>NC_092793.1:23723679-23909807 GCF_918797505.1 Bemisia tabaci | reverse complement strand
TTCACTATTTTGCATTCATTTCCAGAAGCTGTCAAGATCTTAATCTACCCGCAGGTATGAAGTTAGTTCCTTCGGAGGTTTTAAGAAAATCCAACTACTGAGAGTACGATTCAAATTATTGAAGAATCCGAGGATTTAGAACCAAAATTCTCATGAATCTAGGACTGACAACCTTTCTGACGTCTGAAAAGTAAAAGTAAAAACGAAAAAAAATGATCAGCTGGCCGTTTCCTTGAATTATTCCCCATTTCAAACTCGAGGAAGGCCGGTCTTTATTTAAACTTTGTAATTTCAGACGCCACTATTAGAAATGTTTTCCGAATTCAATGAAAAGCTCACGAGAATAAATTCAAGTTGTACGAGTTTCCAAAATTCCCAGCAAATTCCTGAAGTTTTCCGACTGATGCATTTTCTTTTTACTTTGATATACTTTCGAAGTTTTTTGTGGCACTTTCAGATCGAATAAAACGGGTGATAAAGACAGTGTCCTCAATGTGAATCATTTTATGCGTGATTTGCGGTAAAGAAGGAGAGAAAGTGATTCAAAAGCTCTAAGAAGAGCAAGACTTCGAACTAAATCGTCAGCCTCGTGTAACCTTCTTGCCTTCTTTTGTTACGATATCCAAACGAGGCTTGACAATGGTAGTAACGTAATGAATGCTAATTGAAAGCATGACTGACGTCACGTTGTAACGCTTGGACGTCACCGACTGACAACGGACGTCATTCATCTACCTTTGATGTTCGATTGCGATTCGATCGGAGTTTTACGCAATTGGTTTGAAATGCTTTGAGGTATTTCAATCAAAAACGGACACACTCTCAAAAAAACCAAAAAGATTATTTGCTTGTAGTTAACCAAGGAGTAAAAATCCTAGCTAGCACTGTTAAAGCAGCCTCTGGTCAAGTTTTTGTTTTTCTTGACAATTCGGTCGATTTCAATTATTTTACGAACTAAAAGAACATGGGTAGGATGCTGGAATCGTTCAAAAACAGTAAGTTTTACTTCATTGTTACTACATAAAGTAGTTGAACTGATCCTACTCAATAATTGGAACACAAAGAAATGTTGTAAAGGTCCTTTGTCCTCTGAAAGGATAGGTGGGGGTGACAGTGGTCGGTACATTCACGTGTAGCCGACCACTTATTGAAAGAACCAACTTCGTTATAATGTAGAGGAAAATGATTGAAACTTAAGGTAAATTTTCCGCATACGTCCCAACTGCCTAAAAACAAACGGATTTGCTGGCGCTGACAATACCGTTAGTCGGACTGAAAAACTTGAAAATAAGCAAAAATTGGAATTAGTTGCGCCACTTTTAAGCGGCGAGCTATCCATAGAAAATGGTCGGACCGTACAGAGAACTATACGGACGAAAATTAAATTTTGAAAACGTTAAAGGGTCCAAAACACAAACTTATAGGGAAACAGACGGAAAAAACCTGCGCGTCGCACACACGAGGACTAAATTCACGTTGTTCACAAGAAAATTAAAAGCAATCCCGAAAAAAGGGGTTTAGGAGGGATTAAAACCTGACACTGGACGATCGACGATGATAGGAAGGCTTTAGGGTAAGTTTCACTACGTCAAACACACACGGCGCGGATTCCTTAAGAAACCGAAGGAAAAAATTAACCGACAACTTGCGGAAAACTTATAGAAAACGCGGAAATGACAAATTTTAGAAGGAGGGTTCGCTTGCGGAGAAAAAGGGCGCGGGTAACTAAACAATCATGCCGACCGTGCAGGCACAGGAACGGGTGGTGCTTTCGGCCAGATTGCTTCAAAAACCAAGTAAATGAAAACATTGACAGGACGAGCATTGAAATCAAGGTACCTGAGAGACAACTGGCAACCCTGTCAATGAACGTTGTTGTCAGACTGTAATAGAAATGTATAATACCATCGAAGAGGTGTAAGATGCGGGGGAAGTCGAAAGCTCGAGGGTGATCTGACAACTTATGGTGACGGGCTTTGACACGCGGGGTGAATATTAAGATTCATTAAAGCGTCAATTAGAGTTCTTCGTCGGCCATCGAGCGATGAGTAACGACTCTCATCGCGAATTAATCGGTCGTTACTAACCGTCCATCGGTGACACGGAAACGAATCACAGCAGTGACGGTGACTAGGACTGATCTAAGCTCATTTTATGAAAATTAGCTAATTTTCTTCCTAAGTTCGGATCTTCTGTGGATGGTCATGTAACGTTTGGCCTTATAGATAATCAAAAATTCAAATCAGATTGATAAAATTCGAGGATCACCAATGTCATTGGAACTTTTTTAGAGCCAACTCACGAACTGGTTCCAAAATAATTCAGGAACTTAAAAAATAGCGTTTGCACAAGGAAGGAGGCTCGGAACCGAAATAAAATGCGCCACCTCTGGATTCGGGTGGGGGGGGGGGGGGTGATTCCAGTCCTCGAAATAAAATTTTACAAAATGTTTAATCGACTGAGTGGATTTTATAGGTTCGGAGTTATTTTTGCGCCCGATCCTTGCAGCTGCAATCTTATTCGCACTGGAAAAAACAAATTGGATCTAGAGTCCAGACTCTTGAAAACATTGACAAGAAAAATTACTCTTGATTCAATCAGATTTAAGCTTGAATCAAAAGGAAATCCGCTCAAATTAAGAGGCTTGGTTCTTGATTTTCGCAAAAATCTGATTGAGTCAAGAGTATTTTTTCTTGTCGATGTTTTTAAGAGTCTGGACTCTAGATCCAATTTGTTTTTTTTTTCCAGTGCGGGTTCGGAACTTCTGATTCGGCAATGGGTCAAATACCTGAAGCGACAACTCGAAAAACCCCCTCCCCGAACAAAGAGACAAAAGCAAATTAAAAAACTATCGCAAGTTTCAAAACTCGGAACGCGTTATCCTTCACGTGTTTGATGTTCTAAAAAAAATGGTATAGGGAGGGGAGGAGAGGAGCTATGTCGAAGATGTGCGACGCAAAGCCGGAGCAGTTTCCCAACATTTAGACAATGATATTTTTTGCGGCCTCTCGTTTTAATCTCTACGCTCCTGAGCCAGTGGCGTGGCGTGCTTTGCGATGTATCGATTGTTATGCCATTTAAACCTATGGTAAAGAATCGATTATTAAGAAGTTCGCTGCAAACACCCTGTTTATCGATCCTTTTCCATAGGTTTAAATGTCATAACAATCGATAAATCGCAAACTGTCCTGAGCACCAGAAATCAGTGCGCATCTCAGTGTCACAATCGTCCGCAACAGGACATTTTCTATTTGTTTTTACGAGAGATGCTCGGCACTCACTGTTACTGCTAGCTGCCTCTCCTCCTCTCCACACCATTCTACGCTGCCGTGCTAAGGAAGAACGCCGTATGAACATTCGAGAGTTGCCAAATATCCTTTGATAAAATGTTTATTTTTGGGAAAAGTTATGAATATTTTTCCTCGAAACTTTCAGGACCTTTAGGTGAAATTGTTACGATATTATCTAAAAAGAAAACTAAAAGAAAAATATTCAAAAGTTTGCCAGGAAATTCGTGTTTTATCGAAGGAAATTCGGCGACGCCTGAAGGTTCATACGGCGTTTTTCCTTGGCATGGCAGTACGGCTGTATACTGTTATCGTGCGGATGGCTTAAAGTGCGTTGTTACTCGTTGGATAATGTTAGAGCTTCTCAAACACGAAACACTCAAAAGGAAAGGTTCTCCCACGCTTTCACTCCTTCCAGCCACTTGGGCGTCGAATGTTGTCGTAAGACAATGTGAGTGGATAATTCAAGTGTTCTCCATGCATTAGAGACTTAACCAATCTTTTCGCATAAAAATGTATAATCCCTTAATTTTCACCACTCAATGGCTTTCAAAATTCAGGGCTATTCAAAAGCTGGAATTCCTATAGGAGTTATTTTTAAAAATTTGGACGGGGGCGCCACCGCCGCACAATACGTTGCCATAATTGAAAATTGAATTGTTATACGCGAAATTCTGTCAATCACTTTTAGTGGAGAATAGTATCACGAAGAAAAGATGCAGGGAAGCTATTTTCACCGGTAGTTACTGGGAAAATAACCACTAAAAAATTAAACTTTTGAGCAACTTTAGCTTCTGAAATAAATAACCGATTAAGTAGTAATCATTGGAGGATTTTGCTGGAAACTTTCGGTACAAACTATTTCTTTTAGGGTAGATTATTCTTCAGATCTATAGACAAAAAACAACAAAATAATAGTTATGACGTGATCATTCAATCATATGGGACTGATCTGAGATTAGAACTATGGTAGTCATGTACTAGATTTCTCAAATGCATTCATATTCCTCTTATGATCTGCCTCCTTGTATCCCTAGCACTCGTCGGCAACTCCCTTTTTTTCACTCCCTGAGAGGATAAGGCGCGAGGAAGACATTTTACCTCCCCCTTGAATCCACCAATGACCACTTGCTTCCCTCTTTATCCGCAAGAGTTTGAACGGAGCCATAAACGAGAGGCAGTAGTTTTTATGCCTACTCCGACCATGTAAACTTTTTCGTTGTGGGATGCAGTGAAAAGATTATTCAAATAGGACCCAAATGCAAGCTAGGGCAGATCTGTTTTGTTTGTATGCTTTTTTGAGGGAATAAAAACAATCCTTCTGGAATTGACGCTCCTGCCTATGACTTCAAACAGCACGATACACATTTCCGACGGCGGCGCAGGATACAGACATTCCGAAGGAACAGGAAATGTCGAAGGCTCCGATTCATTTGGATCGGTCAAAGTTATAACCGAACAGGTCATCCACTGATGGACTTTGCAATACATACATTCTGATGAGCATCAGAGCTCACCAGAATATACACTCGATATGTTTTAAAAACGACTGATTCGTCTGTTGATGTCGATACTTCTTTTGATCTCGGAGAGTGAGCGCTCGGTAATCAAGTTCAATGCAATCGACGCAAAGCTCGTTACTCTCCTACGTGAAATGGAGCGTGTAAGATCAAAAGTCGCCGTTTCCCTCACGAAAGATCGTAACTCCATTCCAACGCCGCCAAATTTCCCCTCGTAAATCGGCCATTAACAAGAGGAACATCGGGCATTCCTAACTGAAAAGTTTCTAATTTTTTCACAGATTTCATGCAAAAATCCGGAAAACGTTGGAGAAAAATTGCACACATACATTTTGGTAAGATAAATCAAATTTTTGAGTTAAATTGGCAAACTTGGAATGGAGTTACGTCCATTCGACCGGGAGGCGGCGAAGTGCACGAATCCATCGCAAAGTTTCCAAGATCGTGCGACTTTGTATTAGAGCTACGAAAAGCCAAATGGTAGCATTTTTTTCATTTTCCCATCCGGTGGGAATTGATTCACTAACAGATTGGCCCACAGAAATATCATATTTGAAATGCTATTAGGCTGTTAGGAAATTAGCGTGTAATATTTCAATGCTGCATTGCTGCGCGATTATGAAAACGTTGCGATGAATTCGTGTGCTTTTTTTTATCTTGTGCGACTTAATGAATTCTATAAAATGACATATTAGGAAGGCAGGGCAATTTTTCTAAAATGCAAAACCGAATTTTCAATTTTTTTTTAAAAAAATTGTTTTTTAACTCATCCTCGCCCCACCTTCACTTTTTCCGGAAGCAAGGAAATCCTCATTCATTCATGTTTTAAATAGAAATGACTAGGTGGGATCGTCTGTTCGAAAATTGACCTCATTTCTTCTTCTTCTTCTTCTGCCTTCTGACTAGGGCCGTGACCCTGTTTGTCTAGCCTCTAAAACAGTAATATGATGCCGATGAGAGAGATCACTTAATTCTCCGGGGATGAAAGGCAGCTCTGTGCCCATCTCTTGGGCGGTCGTCCGGGTTGCCTTTGGCTATGAGGTCGTCCTACCATACAAATCTTGGCAAGCCTTTCCCCCTCCATCCTCTCAACATGTTCCGACCACATTTTCCGGCGCATCTTGGTCCATTTGGCAATATCTTGAATTTGGCACTCTTCGCGAATTGACTCGTTGGTCTGCCTATCTCGGAGCGTAAAGCCTGCTATTTTCCTCAGGACTTTCATTTCTACGGTCCGCAACTGTTGTTTAGTGCGCTTCGTGTCCGCTCGGGTCTCCGCAGCGTAAGTCAGCACAGGTCTTACAACCGTTTTATAAACTCGAACTTTGCTCTCTTTAGCCATGTACTTATTCCTCCAAACCATTTCATTTAGGCATCCGGCTACTCTAGTTGCCTTGATTGTCTGACTCCGCACCTCGGTCCCTAAATCCTTCACACTCGTTATTAAAGCGCCCAAGTACTTAAACTGCATTACTTGTTCAACTACGGTACCGTCCACGACTAGCTTACATCGTATTGGATTTTTGCTGATGACCATACTTTTTGTTTTTTTAGCCGACACTTTCATGTTGAATACCTCTGCAGCCAGGTTGAAGGAATGGAGCATTCTTTGCAGATCATCCTCGGAGCTTGCTACTAAAACAGCATCGTCTGCATAACAGATTATATTAATATTCGAATTGCCTAGCCGATAGCCTCTCTTAAATCTAACTGCATCGATTAGCTTATTCATTAACAAATTGAATAGAAAAGAGCTGAGGGAGTCCCCTTGTCTTACTCCTCTGTTTACAATGACTACATCAGAGGTTCCCTCCCTGGTGACTATCCGTGTCTTGGTGTTCGAGTTCAAGTCGGCAACTATCTCGATGAGACACCTGGGAACATTCCGCTCGTTAAGTATCCTCAAGACATCTGTTCTCCGTACGCGGTCGAATGCCTTCTCCAAATCCACAAAACATAAAAATAAAGGCTTGTTGAACTCGATGGATTTCTCTGCCAATTGTCGTACCATGAATATGGCATCGTTGGTGCCTCTGTTTTTCCTAAACCCTTGCTGTTCCTCGGCCATATGCACAATCTGCTCCAAAATATCTTTGAGAACGGATGTAAATAGCTTGGAGCACGTGTTTAGGAGCGTAATACCGCGATAATTTTCAGGTACAAATTTGTCACCTTTCTTGAAGATGGGAATTGTGAAACTATCCTTCCAGTCTTCCGGCATTTTCTTTTCTTCCAAAATTTTTTGGAACAGACGATGCATCCACACAGCTAGGACTTTTCCACCATATTTAACGAATTCATTTCCGATGCCATCTGGTCCAGGGGATTTTCTGAGCTTTAATCTGTGAATGGCTTTGGTCACCATCTCCAATGACACGGTCACATTATCTTCGTTCTGGTAATCAATCCTCTCTTGGATGTCGTCATCTGCATCTTTGTACAGTTCAGTAAAATAAGTGTGCCATTCTTCTTTCCGAATGTGATGGGCCTGCCTAAATTCACAGATTTCTTTCCGCTGATTTCGAAGAGCATTCCACATTTTCCGTTGCGCACCATAAAAGTCATGCTCCATTCCTTTGGTGTAACTTTCCCAATAGCCTTCTTTAATTTTCCTAATTCTCTGGTTCATCGAATTGCGGACCCTTTTGTACTTTTCATATTCTTCTGGAGTGGGATTAGATTTATACTGTAAAAATGCTTCCTTCTTAGACCTTGCAGCATCTCTGACTTCATCACAAAACCAGGGTGTCCGGGTATCTGTGCGATTTCTGTTTACTTTTCGCCATCCTACTGCCTCACCAGCTGCTTCCAGCACCTTCGATTTTACATGCCGCCACAGCTCATTTGCTGTCAAATCTTCATCTGGCACACTCTCCAACTTGCCATGCAGCCTGGAGCGATAGAAGCTCCTGATGCTGGGGTCGGACATCTTTTCAACACAAAGTTTTTCGAAAATCACCGGTTGCTGTTTTCGCTGACTGAAATCGATTCTTAGTTCGCATAACACTAAGCCGTGCTGAGTACCAGCATCTGCGGATGACAAGGTGCGAACATCTAGGATCTGCTGTGGATGTACATGCCGATTACTGATGATGAAATCAATCATCGATGCTTGGCCTCTCCGATTGGTCCAGGTAATTTTCTGTTGTAACGGGTGATCAAAAAACGTGTTATTAATCCTCAATTCATTTATGGCGCAAAACTCAATGAGTTCCTCACCGCTGTCATTCAAGGTGGGCTCATTGAATCTATTTTTGATCCCAGGTACAACATTATTCCCAACACGAGCATTCCAGTCACCCATCATGACTAACTTTTCCCGAGCTGGTATTGTGTCGATGACTTTTTGTAAAGACTCATAAAACGTATCTCGCTCTGGCTTCCCTCTACTCGTATCTGGCGCGTAAATTGATATCAGATTTAATTTTTCTCGGCCTAAGTAGATGATAACTTTTAGGATCCTTTCGCTTATATAATCGATATCAATGATATTATCAATGAGGTTCTTATGAACCAACATTCCAACGCCGGCGTGTGCTCTTTCACTCTTGTCGACGCCTTTATATATGAGCAGGTAGTTGCCCCTCATTACACTTCCAGCTCCTTTCCTCTTGGTCTCACTCAGCGCACAGATGTCGATCTTCTTTCCATCCAATTCAATAATAACTTCTTGCTCCTTATTTGTTAATGATGTCACATTCCAAGACGCAATTCTCAATTTTTGAGCCGCTTTTGTCCATTTGTCCGTTATCCTTAAATCTTTGGGTCGAAAGTCCTTTCTATTCTGATACCGAGGCTTTTTATTTCTTCTATGAGCAAAAACGGGTCTTTTTACCGGAGGCAGGTTGCTAGCCTTACCTCCGAACCCTCCTCCTTAGCCCGGGCTTGGGACCGGCAGTACCGTCGAGGAGACGGCACAGGCGGAGTTGACCTCATTTCGCAGTAGCGAATATTCAATAAAGATCTTTTTTACTAATTACGTCGAGAAATCAAATATTCGGATTTTGATGAAAAACGTGCTCTAGAGGTTTCTTAAGGAATAGGCTTTGCAGTTCAGAATATTTTCGAGCCATTATGCGGCATGAAAATTCATTTAAATCTGGCAATTTCATGCCCTCGGTATGGCAGATTAAAATTTATTCCCGGAGTAACTTTTTTTAAACTGCCAACTTCTGCCAAGCGCCATAACTCCGGTTTGGTTCGAAATTTTCGGGTATTTATTAATCTTACAATGTTGGACACTCTTCTATGCTCCGGTATCAATAACAAAATTTTGAGTATTAGTAAGCCGGTATCCTTCCTTCCTTACCCATATTTAGTGAAACAATTAAAGTTCGGGTTTTCATTTGGTAAAGTTTGATAAGGAATTAAAAATTTGGTTTTATAAATACGATGAAATGGGCATGAAATCGATACTCGCATGGCGAAATAGTTATTTGAAAGTTGACAGCGGGGGTTATACGTTTGGCGTGGTGGTTGCGACAAAACAGACTTGACTCAAATTTTAATTAACTTCAAAATTTAAAATTCTTCCAGCTTGATGCACCTTTCAGCAAGTCTCTTCGTTTACTTCGCTAAAATCCACAGCTTTGACAGCTGCTTGAACTTAATGAAAAGTAAAATGACAGGAAAGTTTTGTCGTAGGTGACAGCAGTGATGCCATTCAATCTGTTCAAATCTACTTCGGGTTAATGAGTGCGCGAGTTTTCGGAGAAGTTTCATTTTAGGCCTCGATTGGTGACAAAAAAGTTCGCAACCATCATGAAATATATGTACGAGTGTCATCATCAAGAAAAAGTACACATTATTGACAAAGAGATTGCATAGTATTAAAATTCCCTTTCAAAAGTTTTAAACTAGTTCGGTAGAGGTTTTCGTTAAGTATTTTACTATACCTATAGTTAATCTCTTCCTACAAATAAACATTTTTTCCTTTGTGTATAGCTGTTTGGTCCCGCCATAAAGAATTATCTTCAACTTTCTGAATCATAACGCGAAACAGGAGTAAAAATCAGGATTCAATTTTACGAACAAAAACGCTGAAAGGTTCAAGATTCAAACGAATGACCTCGTTAATTATTTAGTAGAGTCGTTAAAACTTTGATCTCTTTCTCCTTATAAACAAGTTCACATTCTATTACTTGCAATGCGTACAGTCGCTGGCTCTCCGACAGCCATTTTCTCGATCGAGTTTGCATTAAACTCTCAATATAGAGCAAACATAATAGTCATCTGAAAATTGTTTCGAATGAATTCAGATCCTTTTGAGTTCACTATGCTCAGAGAGACTCGGATCGAGTCGTCCGAGACTTTTCAAATTAAATAATCTTGAGGCAAATTCAACAAAATGAGGTTTTTCTGTTTTTGTTTTTTCCTTCCTTCTATCATCTCGTGCCTTGGTTTATTTAATCACAGAGGCATCGGTACCTAGGCAAACTACGAAGTTTGTTTGAAACTTCTGAAGAGGTGGCCCTGCGGGGTACTTCTCGAGCTCTGCGAATGATAACCGTTCGAGGCAGTCGAGGATCGCGCTGTTACGGCTTTTAATCACTCCACCGTGTCGTTCATAGTGCTTGAGGAGAACCGCCTCGAAAGTGAAGTTGAAGTTTCACCCAGTGTCCTTTGTAAGCGGGAATCCTTCTGAGAGAGACTTTAGATCCGCTTCCAATGATACCAATTTAACTTAATGCTGAGTTTTGATTTTAAGCGTTGTGTTTTCCAGTGAAAATTAATCACAGTTTCCTCTCTCCCGTCTGTGATTTTAATTTCGTGCCTTGACGGTGGGCCTGAGGCGTTAGGTTTCGGGGTAGAAGTGGCGAAGTCTGATTGAAACGCTACGATGCACGACTTAGTTCCATGGTTTCAATGAAGAGCTAAGGAATGTGCGAGAATGAACTTACGTAAAAACTGTTTTATTCAATTATAATTTTAGGACATTTTGTTCCCTCGTGGTTGGTCGATTTAAGGTCATTTCACATCATTCTGTACTGAATTTTCAAAATCCAAGAGGATATATTTCTATCTATGCTGTTATCTGTGCAAAGAAAAATCTTCAAGCCCCGACGTATATCTGATAGATATCACCAAAAATCACTGTAATTTTGACATTAACTCCGGAGCTTAGCTTAGCAGTGCGAACTTAAGTATTGGGTTTATAATTTCAAAAATTAAAACACAGGGTTGATGCTCCGCGTTCAGGGAAATTGCTTACTACGTCTCGCTGAAGACATCAACAAGATGAAAATACAACAACATTATTTTCAGTTTTTTCTTTGTCTTTTTTGCTCACACCATGATGTCTGCTGACGAATTACTGTTTGGTGATGGGATGGTGCCTTGTGGCTTGAAAAATTATCGTAGTTATTTAAAGGATCTCAAGATAAATTGAGACTTTTCTTCGATTTGGCAGTGGTGGGTGGAGCAAGGCCTCCGGGCTGACCTTTAGCGTGGAGGAATGCAACTACCGACTACGCTATCAGACTCATAAGTCACACGTTCACATCACGACGCGGCACAGTGGCATTCGACTTGACCTGTCGGACTCCCAGAGTTTCCCGCGCTTTTTACTCACCAAATAGATGAAAAATCTATAATAATTTAAAAGATAGAAAACAAAATAAATAGTGAAAAAAAATCGGTTTGCACCACTGAAAGACGCGAGCACTGATCGTGAGTGGTACAACTAATATTCCTGTGGGACAAAGAAAACTCAAATAGTTTCAGAGAGATGGTCTGTGCGTAAAATATCCATTGGATGTTTCTGTCACTAACCCAAACGCGAATTTTTCTCCGTACGTATGTGAACTTCTACATGAGGAAAAAAAAAACACTACACAACTTAAATACATAATACAGAATGATAGGGGAACTTCTATATGAGGAAAAAAAACACTACACAACTTAAAAACCTAACACAGAATGATAGGGGTGCTGAACGCCGGAGAGGCGAATAGCGTCTGAAGTCAAAACGCCTTCACACCCGAGCGTATGCAACACGGACATCCATAGAGCCCGAATAGTTGCATCCAGGCGTTGACGAAATTCGTTTAGTATATCGATCGCATGCGACAGCGACACTAACTGAAGCTTTGATTGTTTTCCTCACTCCTTAAGTTAATTCCAGCAATGCCGACTGTTCCGATTAAGTAAACCATTACTGATTTTTATTGCGACATTGTCAATTAGCTGAGAAATGCATTATTTAAATGTATTAAAACGTTGCCAGCAATTAGATATTTGATCAGGATATGTAGAGTTTCCTGTAACTTACTTTAATGAATTGTTTTTAGATTAGAATTTTTGGATTTTCCTTTGGGGAAAAATAATTTTGACGTTTCAGTGCGAAATTCTCAAAAAACAATTTTAATGACTCTTTCGGAATTTCGAAGAAAAACGATGACGATACGTATTTCGAAAAAATGAAATGCGACAGGAAATCTGTAACATCTTAGGTGGAATACGCGCATATAATTCTTTAGGTGCAATGTCGAAACTAAAGCACAATAAAATCTTGTAAATATATTAGTGGAAATTACGTTATGTCCTACTCTTTCCTTGCTAAAATGTGGGCCGCACCTAGTAAAAATTTAAAAGTGGCTCTATTGAGAGTGGAGTTACATCCCTCAACAGACGTAGTGTGTAGAAATAAGTATCAAAATTGACATTTAGCCAAGCATTTCTAGTTAAACCTCTCTCAAAGGTTTGTCTTAGTGCGCGACTCGGCAGTGCGATTTCAGTTCATCGACGGTTGCTAAAGTACCGAAAAAATACAGCCTCTGCGAATGAACTTCATACGCCCCCCCCCCCCCCCCTTCCCCGAAGGCTCCTGGGTGGGACTGAAGCGAGTGCCGACTCCTCGTTTCCTCGTCAGTTCCGTCAATCTTTTCCGTGGCGGCCTGAGACAGGAGACAGGTCGCCATCTGCGACGGGACGGTTCACGGTCGTAAAGCGGCAGAAATACGGTTGCTCCAGCTCGTTAGCGCGAGTTGGCGAAAAAGCAATGCCGTGTCGTGCTTTGCGATGAATCGATTGATCTGCCATTTAAACCTATGGAAAAGGATCGATTATCAGCGTGTGCCTTAATGATCGATTCTTTACCGTAGCTTTGAATGGGAAAATATCGATAGTCGATGATCCGTAAGAGAGGACGCTGTCTCCGACGGGAGCGTGAAATTCAAGGTACGGAACCTTAGGCGCGTCTAGACGCGGCGTCCTGGACGCGGCGTCCAGACGCCGATAAATCTGTCTAATGATTTTTGCGCGGGGACGGCACCTTAGCGGCGAAGAGACGCTGCGGAAAACGCCGAGCGAGGACGCTCCGATCTGTCTCGAACAGATCGGAGCGAAGACGCCGAGAAATTCCGCTCAGTCCGCTGCCTTTCCTACCGATTTTTGAATGTGTTTAGTTCGACAAACCCACGAATCGATCACAAAGGCCGTGAATTGATCGACAAAAGCCGCGAATCGATCGAAAATTCCGTGAATCGATCGACAAGAGCCGTGGATCGACCGACCCACCCGTGAATCAATCGACAAAAGCCGTGGATAGATCGACAAACCTGTGAGTCTATCGACAAACCTGTGAATCGATAGACAAACCTATGAGTCGATCGACAAACCTGCGAATCGATCGACAAACCTATGAGTCGATCGACAAACCTGTGAGTTGATCGACAAACCCGTGAATCGATCGACAAACCCGTGAATCGATCGAATTACGTCGATTGGTTCACGTTTTGGTTTTTCGATCGATTCATGTCGATTGACTAGATACCGGTTTTCCTTTTAATTGTCAATCATTTCTCGTCTATCGATCCACATTTTTTGTCGATCGAATCGACACCCGTTTTTTGTAATTTGTCCATCGATTGGTGTCGATCGATTCACGTTTTTATTTTTCGGTCGATTTTTGTCGATCGAATCCACACCCTCCTAAAAAAAAGCGCGTACAGCCATTTTCGCGGCCCAGAGCATACTGTCCGATCAACGAAAATTCGAGAAATTGACGGCGGACAGAGCGGAAAAAATCCACGGATTCCGCTCCTAAGGTGCCGTGCTCCAAAATGTGAGCGTCTTCTCGCCCTCGACTCGGTAGCAGCATTTTCCGCCGGCGTCCAGGACGCCGCGTCCAGACGCGCCTAAGGTTCCGTAGCTTCACACTCGACTGACATTAGCGAGCATCGGCGAGGGAGTTATGTTCCTCCTTTGGGGAGTCATCCACCGATCCACAGATCGGAGGGCCTCATGGTGAAATTTTGCAATGTTAAAAATCTCGGAGTGATATTCGGGATATATCTATCAGGAGTCTGAAAAGCACCTAAAGAATCAGAGTGATTATGAATGCGGAAAACGACCTCATAAGACTGCCTTGCTGAGGAGAAACACCGTACAAGCCATCAGGCGTTGCCAAATTTTCATTCGAAAAATTACGAATTTTCGAGAAAATTCGGGAATATTTCTCTTCCGATCGTTCAAAGGTTTCCGTACGTAATTTGATCTAAAAATTTTGAAAATTTCAAGAAAAAGTATTCATAACTTTCTTCGAAAATAAATATTTTCGGAGAGAAAATTTGGCAACATTCGAAAGCTCATACGGCGTTTTTATTTAGCACAGCTGCAGGGGAGGGTACTACACTTCGCGATAGTACTATAAGAGTGGAATCCGCTCCGTAAACGTGCAAGTTACTCCGTAAAAGAGTGAATTCCGCTCCACATTCACATCACTCGGGCTCTCCTTCGGCGCTGTTTAGACTCCGGAGATAGATACACACCAGATCTCACTTCGAGATTTTTCACGGTCTGAGGTGCCGAATTTATTGATCTCACGAGGGATTTGGATTACCTTCATTTGAAACTGATCACAATTTGATTATTTTCTTATTTTCTATTGTTCTCTACGGTATGACAACGAAGCAACGGATTTTCGATGCTGCGTGGGGGAAGGAAGGCAGTCGCGCGCAAACAGTCCGTAAATTAGCCGCACTTGATCTTGCATCTGCCATTTCGACCGGTGCAATTAATCCTCCAATTATAACATTCGAATATTAGCTGGCATACAGTTTGTCAGCGGCCAAGGTAGAGCCGAGAGGAGAGGTTTACGCGGGTGATCTAGTGCCGAACTGCCAAACGTTGGTGGACCACTTAATCATGATATCGCAATTTAGTCCGCTGTGAAATGTGTGGGATTGCAGAGGCTGTGATGGCGATAGCTTCACGTTTACAGTATGAAATGTTTACAGAATGTACCTGTTTTGGGGGTGATAATTTATCGAATCGGCAATCAAACTTCAGAGAACATTTTAATCGTTTTTGGAAGTTATAAAATTTGAATTTTTCGTGAATTTAAGTTCGAAAATTAACAACTAAAAAAGAGATAAATTTTAATATTAAAACCTACACTGATAAAAATATCTGTTTTTGTGCTAATTTTGGTTAATGTTGGAGGTGAAAAACAAACCAAGCCATTTTGTGTTGATTTTGGTACATTAAGAGGTGAATTTAGCTCAGAAAACAATGGAGAGACTGAGTAGCCCCAGTGTCAACCAAAGGCTTGGGTTATTTTGCGTTTTACTACCCCTCTAATCCAAAATTGTGTGTTGAGTTTTCTCTTTTCTCTCTGTGTATAGCTAAATGGCAAACATATACAAGACTTTATTTTTCTCTATGGAGGTTCCATTTGATCACCATTAAGTGAAAAAATGTTGGTACTTCACTCAAAAGTTTATTTAAAAACATTCAATTGCATGTACGGGTTTCTATGCAAAATTTTGACGAGGAAACATGTAGCGTGGTGCTTCAATTGATACCCCGTCTAGCGCTCATTTTAAGCGTATCCTCGCCACAAATACGCTTGTTTCCGCTTGCTCTCAACTGAAACGAGCGAAAGTGACCCGCGGTGTTGTTTCAGTGAACAGAATCCGACCCACGTGTTTCGGATTCGGACTCCAGATGCGAGCTATTACGGATCCCCGACGGGGGAGAAGAAATATTTTGAAAATCTAGAATAACATTAATGGACACTTAACACATGTTAAGATCCACATTTGCGTCGCTAGCGTTTTCGCGAGGACCGATCCTCTTTCACACCTTCGGAATCAGTTGTGTGCCGTTAAAAAACGCTCTTCGGCTGATTCTGAGGAGAAACGATGGTTTAGAAGGAAAATGTGACAAACTTCAAGTTGAATTTTGAAGGGTGTGAAAATATGACATCTTCGCCCCGGAAACTACGGAGCAGCTGAGCCAACCTGCAGGCGTTTCTTCACGTGCTCAAAACGCCCCATCTTCGTCAATCGTCATAATTTGAGTGACAAAGTATGGTGACTTATTTTTAAATTCAATGCGCTTGTGGCTCGAGCTGTAGCTTCCTTTTGTGTCTGTCTTGATGGAGATACTTAGTCTAGAGCAAATGATCGAGCCAAAGACGGTGCTTTTATAAAATTCACTATTTCACTCCTTAAAGAGGCGGATGAGGCAGCCAGTGACGTGGCGTGCTTTGCGATCTATCGACTGACTTGCCATTTAAACCTAGGGAAAAGGATCGTTAAACAGGGTGTTCGCAGCGAACACTTCGATGATCGATCCTTCATACGAGGTCTGTTAGATTAGAAACCGGATTTTGGTCATAACTAGCCCACAATGCGTCCGAATTAGGTTTTCTTGAGCTTTCCTGATAGCTGAAAATATACTTAAGAACGCTACGTTCACAGATTTTGTGTATTTTGATCAGTGTTTATTCTGTGTCATCTTGAATACGAGTAAGTCAGGTGCGTTTTGCGATTTTAGCATGCGATCACTGACAGAGCAAAGATTCAACATAAAATTTTGTTTTAAACTCGGTATACCTTGTACCGAAACTTTTGGTATATGCTAAGAAAAGTTTACCATGATCATTTTACGAGATGTCCCCACTGTTGAATGGGTTAAACGATTCAAAACTGGTCAGGAGTTCGTCAAAAATGAGGAGCATGGGAATCGACCCTCAACGGCGACTGACATTTGTCTTGTGGAAGAAATGCGGACAAAAGTGCTCGAAAATGGTCGTTTCGAGCTTGTTGAACAGAGTAATATTTCTGAAGGCTCTGTACATACAATTTTGATAGAATATGTAGACACGCATCGAGTTTCAGGTACACTTGCCCCTTGATTGTTGTCCGTTGAACGAAAATCCAACCAAATGTCAAATTACCTTTAGCTGCTTGAACGTTCTAACAATGATCCTACATTTTTGGATAGGATAATTTTCGGTGACAATACTTCAGTGTACAGCTACGATATGGAGACGAAACTCCAATCGTCCTTGTGGGTTGAAAAATGTTGTGCAAGACCGAAAAAAGAGAGACAAGTTCGATCAAACATAAAAATCGCAAAACACCCTTGAGGTCGCCTTACTTCAAGCCACATACCAACGAAGTTAATTAAGATTTTTCAAATTTGTGAACGTAGCGTTCTTAAATATATTTTCAGCTATCAGAAAAGCTCAAGAAAACGTAATTTGGACGCATTGTAGGCTAGTTATGACCAAAATCCGGTTTCTAATCTAACAGACCTCGTATAGCTTCAAATGGGGAAATATCGAAAATCGATCATTTACGCCTCGCCATTGGAGGCAGCGACCATCATCATACGTTATTGCCTATAATGTGAGAGCGCTAGAAAAGAGGAGGCAATAATTTTTGGACATGCACGACGGACCGGTGAACATTTAAGTTGAGATTGGATGGACTAACAACCTAAATTACTTTCCATGTACAAGCCGAGAAAAGCTTTAGTACTTTTCGAGTCCACTTTTGGATACAAAATTTCAAGATATTCGGAGCTTCATTTACGCGGTGACAAGTTTTCTTCGATTTGAAATTTCATGACGTATCCATGACTTTCCATTTTTATCTTGGGCATGATTTTTCACAAAAACGTTTTATCTAAGCAAGAAGACCCTAGCAGTGGCGTGGCGTGCTTTGCGATACATCGATTGTTATGCCATTTAAACCTATGGAAAAGGATCGATAAACAGGGTGTTCGCAGCGAACACCTTAATAATCGATTCTTTACCATAGGATTAAATAGCATAACAATCGATACATCGCAATTCACGCCACGCCACTGGACCGTAGCAACTGAGGAACGGATTTCAGAATTTGATACCTGGATGACAAATGCTGCACTTGATATGCATGATTCTCGAATACAGAGGCAAATCCTACGAATTAATTTGCTTGCTCTTCCCATGACCCATGTATGTACCATTCTTAACTAAATTATATTTTATAGTCCTTGGTCGAATTTCCGCGAGTGGATTTGGATAAGTTTTTGAATAGAAAGAATGAACTTTACCATTGTGCAGTTTCAGATTTTCACTATCAAAATTAAATGAGGTAAGACTAAGTGGTCCTGTGAGTGCGGTAAAAAATAATCAAATGATCGGCCGAAAGAAAGCACTTCACGAACTACAGCAAGAGCCTCTGACCTTCATGAACCGAGGAAAACTCCCCTCAAAATTTCTCATTGAATTTTTTCAAACTTGTCACCCTGATTCACTCATTGTTCCGAGTTTCCGTGGTTTCCTGGCACGGTTCGGCAACTGCGCTTGCAGCCCCCGTTAAAGACTGCCAACATAAACAATGAATAGGAATCGCCGATGCGTTCCACGGGCAGCCCCCTCCCCTTGTTCTCCACCCGCGGGGTCGACGTCGGCTCCTGTTGGAAACTTCGGATTCGGCTAAAAATAATATTTCTTTTTCTCGCCGTGAGGAGTATGAAATCGTTCGCTCCATTATTTTAGCGGCTATTACCCGTCGCGACGCGGGAACCCTACACCTCGTGCCTCCCCCCTCTATCCTGGATCCCGAAAAAAATCCGAACTGGAGAAGGAACGAGTGCGCCGAGGGAAACACTAGACTGGAGTCGTTTTCTTCGCACTTTTCGGGACGAAAGCCGTGAAATATACGGGCGTTTGTTACCTTAGACGGTTGCGAAGTTAATTTTTTTCATCCTTGGGGGATAGTTGAAATGATTCATGCGTTTCAAATGTCATACCTACGGGCTGATAGTTGTAATTGATAGACAAAGCTATAGACAAAGAAGATATACATAGGTTGTATGTATATGGAGCGATCCTATTGGTTGAAACGAGTGGTTGTTATAGATTAAGGGGGAAAATGATAGACTAACTGTAGGGCCCTCGTGGGTTGCCGTTGGTTAGTCTATTACCTCCTTTTGTCCATTGAAGCCACCCACTTCCACCGACAGGATCGCTTTATTTTCAGTTTGTCATCTTTATCGATCGCTTTGTCTATCGATTTCGATAATCAGCCCGCTAACACTGTTCGTATGAAAATGATGATTCAATTTTGATTTTCGCCTTTTTACGTCCATCTGGGTGCTGATGGAATGTAATTTTTTCATTTCATCTATTTAGGCATACAATTTTCTTCCTTGCGAGGTTTTATTCCCCTGCATAGTGAGCAAATTTCAAGTAAAAGGAAAACTCCTTCAGGCGGTCGTTTATGGTATTATCGTGAGAAATTTGGCAATTCAACGTCTTGCAAGTACATATTGTCATTTTTTCTAAATTCCAAGAACTATATGGTGAATTTTGAAATTTGAAAAATAAAAAGTGTATTCGCGGACTTTTTAAGGATTCTTCACATTAGTCTTCCGGAAATCAAATGAGAGCCTTTCCTCGCAAGAGAAATAAAATACGGACCTTTGAAAATAGGAGGAAGTAGAGCGAGGGCGGGGGCATCCAGGAAAAACCGTTAAAATCCCGAGGCCTGAGGCCTAAACAAAGGCAGGCAATGAGCGGACTCAGCTGGTCTCAAGGCGCAGGCAGGCGGTGCGGCATGGCAGGATTCCAGGGTAGGCAATTAACAATAATGAAATCAGCTGTCATTCATTAGCCTAAAAGAAGACAGACTGCAGAGGACCATAAAACCGGCTACAACTACAACACGGTTGCAGCCCCCAATTCAAAAAATCGACCCGAACACGTGGTCTAGACGGCCGCCAAAGGCTCCAAACTTCCGAGCCAAGGTCAAGACAGCGGCGAGGCATGAATGATCGACTATCGATATTTCCTAGGCAGAAACGAATTCCCGAGCTAAGAAAAGAGGATTAAAAGTTAATTCATTACATATCCGAGACGTCCACTTCCCTGTGCTTCGAACAAATTTCAAATTTAAAAAAAGGCGGATGAAGAGGGGGAGAGAGGGAAAAAAGATAAAATTTCAAATTTAAGAAACGGAGGGGGAGAGAGGGGGAAAAAGATAAAATAAAGAAGAATAAATTTCTTGAATGAGGAAAGCAACTTCCGCTGAAGAAATGGTTGAGTAGACATCGAGAACTCGCGAACGAGTTAATGACAGTGGCTCTAATTTGCCAACAGGACGATACGCGGCGCCTCACACACGAGGGAGGGCGAATCTCGGTGTCTGAAAAAAAATGTGTCACTAATAACAGGAAACCAATAATCACCGGCGGGACATCTTCACACATTTCGGCGCACATTCTGGCAAGGGGAGGAGAGCCAAAATGAGCAACAGTTGGTAAGTTTAAGCAGCCGACCAGTGCTGCCAAACTAGATCAGAATTACAATGCTTCATGTCTCTAGCTAGTCGAAATTAACCGAACCTAAGCTTGGGTCAACCTACCTTTTTTACAGATTTTATAAGGGTAAATTTTTCAATTGCTGATGAACTAAAAAAGATAATAACGCGAAAGCTCAGTTCATTAGAACGCAAAGTAACCCAAGCCTTCGGTTGACTCTAGGGTTTCTCGACTTCCAGTTAAGTTGAGCGCTCGATTTGACTTGAGTAGATTTCGGTTTTTCGTGAACGGGAAGAACGAATTGACGTAAACAAAAGCCGTTATCTGCTCTACTTATGAGGTAAATTAAGAAATGCTTTTCCAACGTAAGATGTCAATAAAGAAGCCAAATATCTATAAAGAGTGTCTTATAAAAAGTGTCTGAAAGGAGTGTCTATAAGGGTGTATATTTTAGTCCTAACTTTCATACCATGTCATACCTATGGTCCGTTGGCGGGAATTCAAGGGACCTGTTAATAAATGAGCCATAATAATAAGACCAAAATTAAACACAAATTGTGTACGGAAAATTCAAGAGGCAAAGGCATTTGGATCCTTGTACAGTAATGAATAGCATTCACAATCTTGGCAACGCCAAATACAAAATATTTTCCTTTCTCACTTTTAATTCCTCATTAATTATTGGTGAACACGAACTAACTTCATAAAAAAATTTGGTGGAACCGATCGTTCCAAACAAACCTCATAAGAAGGGCCGAAATTCTAACGCTGGAAAAATATCTCGTTTCGGCCAAAAATCAGTGCATGGCACCAGCGAGGAACACGTGTTGACCCATGTGTCACGACGAGAGTACGTCATGAATCAAGAGGCGTACGGGGAGGGCACAGCGCGACCTTCACCGCGCCCACGGAAGGATCCAAGGGACGAACCCAAGACGAACCTAGGCACCCGGAATCCCATTGAGGAACACACTTGATTCCAGTAACCGGCGGGATCTCAATGAGTCCCTCTAGGCGAGATCCACGTAGTACCCCCCCACTCCCCGCGAGGACTGGCGGCGATTGGTAGCATATGAGCATCTTGCAACGATGCCAAACTCTTGACGATTGAAGATTTTTTTTTTTAAATTTTGATCGAATTTGAGAACCGATTGTGGAATGTTTTGTTCTTATGCGATTATTCGTTTTCTTTTTTATTTCCTTCTTCTTCGGAGATTAACAGACACACAGGTCTCTGGACCCGTAGGACTCATACATTATATTTTTCATGAATATCTACTGTTTTGAACCTGCGCGTCCTCTCTCTCCCCCAAAAATGTAATTTTGCATACGTACTCAAACAAGTTTCCCTTGAAATTGCCGGTCTTTCATTGTTTCCAAAAAGCAACTCATTTACCTGCTTTAATCAAAGTAGCACGAAAGACTGCTTTGACTCTAGATAAGGATGACAAACTTTGAAACGCAAATCTGAATTCTTTCCTATGGGACCGTACCGAAATTACTCTAAGGAGGGAGGGGGGTCTAGGATAGCGTTACGCAATTTTGTTTTTACATGTTAAAGGATATATTGGGACCTACTTCACGAAGGGGGAGGGGGGGGGGTCAAAAATCCTAAGAAAGTGCATTGTTCCATTTAGGGACAACCTCTTAAATTTATCAACTTGTTTTTGCCAACTTTTCAGACATACTCTTGTCTTCATTTTCGATATAAACATACAATTTTCCTCGGTCAAATATTGTGCTCGTCGTGCACCCCGAGTTCAATTTTGCAACACGCCTGCAACGGAAACGCCCGTTTCCAGCCGACTTCCGTTTCGTTTCACGCGCGAGCTGAAGAGGAAGCGCGCGCTCGTGCTCACGGCGACACCGCCACGAGCGTTGACCCCTCCCCAAAAGAAGTCGCCCCCTTTCCTTGCGCAGGATTAACCACCCCATAAAAAACCGCGGGGTGGCACTGAGCCCCAATTAACCTCGGCTACCTATCTCCCGTTTCCCGGTTTTCGGCAAGAGAAGCTCAGCCGCTGTGGACCCTCTCCACCCCTTCCAATTCCGCTCGTGTCTACAATTACCCCCTTGTCTAAACTCCACTACCTACCGCGTAAGTGACACCGTTTAAACTAGGGCGAGCGGGGGTGGTTTTTTGGATTAATGAGCGGAGGTGGCGGAAGGAGGATGAGACGAGTGAAGTCGTCAATCTGGCCGGATGAGCTGAAAAGCTGAAATCAACCTCACTTGACGTCTAGCATGCGCTAGGGTTGTCAAGGCGCGGTTCAGAGGTAAACGCTACCCTTGAAGAATATATTTTGGGTCAGAAACTGAATAAGTAGTGCATTCTTCAAAATTCGCAATTCTCAATAATACTACTAATAATAATAATAATAGTATACAACGTATTAGTATGTATACACAAAGTATACACAAACGTACACACCCTACACAGTAGTATACACAAACGTATTTTTGTGAGAAAAGTACTTATATAAATAATAGTGGCAAAATGGCGGCGATTAGTCTATTCTACATGGGAGAACATTATTTATCGCCAAGCGGTGGTTGACGAGCAACTTGTTGGGCAAAGAAATTTAACGAAACTAGCAGAATAACGACTGATGAATGATGAGTACTTCAATGGGCGAGTTTTTAGAGTTAGGTTAGTCACTTGCTCAACTTACTGATAATTAGTTATCATAAGGCAAATCTGGAGGTTAACTTCCGAAAAGGACTTTTAAATTTAAACTGCACGGTAAATATCAGTGCGGGAGCTCAAAAATATACCTTCCCTGTAAATATCATAAGCTGAAATACCTTAATTAAATAGACACATATTATGAATATGTTATTCATCTTGAGCCTCAAAGACGTCTTGGTTTCCAATGCACATTCTTAATGCTTTAGCATAATTCTAATTCTAATGATGAGTGCCGAACACGAAGAGAGAGCATCATTAGCTTAGATTGTTTTATATTTCCATCTAAAAAGAAGGCCTTCTTTGATTACATTCAAAACCAACACTGCAATTTGTCCAAATCACTGGACGACTAGAACAGTCCTCGCGTAATGCGTATTTGATTAAGAGAAACGGTAAATGATCGGACGTAAAGCTGCTTAACTTAAAACCCGATGCCACAAAGGGTAAAACTCCTGCTTTAAATTTTGCCGAACCATGTAAATGGATTACGAAATTAAGGGCGAAAAAATAGCAGTACTCATGTGTGGCAAATGTAGATCGCAAGGCCGGAAATTTCGTGGGCCTGCACATGGATACTACCACGCATTTATGGAGCTCATGAGTCCTTTATACTTCACATGTGAACGAGCACTTCTCGGCTGTGCAAAAGCATCGCATCGGCAGCGGCTAAATTATTCATTGATACCAATTAACTGATAACGACTTTCCGCTGTTCGCAGATGACACATCAACTACTTAATTAAAGCTCTTCGAATGAAATAATTCACACAATTTCCGAGTAGTGCGGTAGAACATTAATTTGAGCCCGAAATAAAACAGATTACCCACAATATACTCGTAAACAAAACGTATTAGTGTGCGTATGCAGTTCAGTGCATGCATGGCCCCACTAACAAGCCTAAATAATGGAATCAGATTGCAAGGCGAAATTGATACGACTATTTTAACGCTAGCGTCGCGCGGTGAAGTATCATAAATGTTGAAGGCGATTTCAAAGTTACGCAGGCGCGGGCCACGAGAACTGTTCAGTATGAGAAGAGCTCTTGGCTGAGATTTAGCGAGTACACTGCAGAATGAAACAGTAAATCGAAAAAAGTGTTTCAAAGCTTTTTCAAGATGAATGTCATTTTAGCATTTAAAATTGAATGAGATCGCGTACATCAGTGTCTCATGAAAAGCATGCAGATATTAATTAAAACTGTGCTGAGTACTACTGTAATGTCCCAATTGTCCACTTTATCCCCCTAATGTTTTTTATTATTATACATAACTGCTAAAAGAGAACTTTAGAAAACTATTTGTAAAAACGTTTTGGTTCCTCTAGACAAATTAACATAGATAAATGGTGTTTTGAGAAATATTACGATCGCTGACCTGCATACACATGGCAAATATGAGGTCATTTTCTCCCTTACTGAACAGGAGGAAACGGTGAGTACTGTGCAACACTCCTTACCTGAAACAGAAATGAAAAAAAAGTTATGTTAGCTTTACATTTAATACATGGTTATTAACAACAATATTATGGGTGGGGCTGGTTTGCTGGGTCAGTTCTCTTCAGTGCATCTACAAAGGGACTCTGAAAACAGAAGAGAGAGGAGAAAACTCCGCACTACTGAAGCGAATCGATTTCGCGCGTTTCATCTCCATAGTTTTTCTTTAAAAATTATATTTGAGGCTCTGAATCCTTCAGGATGGAGGTTTTGAATTCTCGAACCCGGGACCTATTGGCCTGGAATTGGACGCGCTGCTCAATAGACCAACGTAGCCGTCCCCCATCATTTCAATTTCGGTAAGATTCAACGGTTCTGGGTCGTCTATACCCGCACCTCCTCGTGCAAATTTCTTGAAATTTGCAGAGTTGACAACGCCCTCGGAGGATGCAACAAGAGCCAGGGAGCGATTACGCCATTATCTTACCCCGCTCAATTTTATTCTTGCCATTTATTCGACTCGACTCTTCCATCCCGCGGTGACCCGCTGCGATGTTTGACACACCCCCTCCCCCAAACCCTTTGCCCCGCTCATGCCCATGCTCTATCCGATATCCTCTCTTGAACAGATGTCGCGTCGGTCCTTTGCCCAGTGTGCATGGTTGTTACACTGAGTAAAAAATCAACACTCTCCTCCCGTGAGTCCTGTGATAGGATGTGGATTGTGCACATTTTGCGACACAATACGGCAGCCATGCTAAAGTGGTACAAACGAATTGCGCGAACTGGGTCGGATCTCCGACAGCGTTGCGGCTTTTCCAGACGGCAGGGATACTTCTGAAGTTCCAAGATTTCCTTGCGCGAAAAAAGCTTAAAGATCGTGTCCTTCATTGTTCGGGAAAGTTGACACGATTCAGAGCGACTTAAAATTGAAAAAATACTTCAAAGAAGAGAAAAGAGGTTGGGAAAGTCGTTTCGTTAGGTCAAACCTAGCTAGACTTTTCATTCTGCTAAATATGTTGCAATGAAAACGAAAAAATCACCTGCGACGTCGAAATTTTTCAAGTCTGGCACTTTTCGGACTTCGTCAAACATCATCAATGCGTCCCAAGCCCAAAGCACGATTGGTTCCTTAAAATTTCAAGGTACGAACGAATTTAACTTTTAATAGTTTTCAGTTTCCCTTAAATGTGCGTTTATTGCTTCTAATTCAGTAGAGAATCTTGGAGGCATGACCCCCCCCTCCCCCCTCCAAATCGCTTGTCGTCAAAGCTGTGACCTCCTTTCCCAGAGATTGCCGGAATGAGTTTTTACAGAAAAATGGCAATGTCAGCACATTAAATTACGTGAAAATCAGTAACTCAAGATCGGTGGTGATGCGTGTTGCGTATTCAAACCGATGAAGGCGCGCTGGAAGTGTGGATTCATTTTATGGCCCGGAGAGGAACGACTCTCGCAACTTGGTAATGTTGATTTTCATCCATATTTCTCCATTTCAGAGTATCGTTTATTGGTGAGGCCGTCTGTTTCAACTAGAATGGGCATCTAAAAAATTGCACTTCATCCTGAATCACCCTGTATGACTCGAGAATTGAATTGGCAACGCTTTTGCCCAGGACGCGAGCCCTCTTTCCCATATCCATTCGTCCACGCCGATGCATCAATTAATGCGCTTGGCGAATTTAAGCGCAACTCGATAAACCGTTTTACCGACTCCACTGAATCCCGAGAAGGGGTGTAACCAAACGTTTCGTCTATCAGGAAACTGATAGCATGTGCACATGCACCCAAACAGTCGATATTTCAATTCAATCGGCAGAGAATAGGTGAAGATGGGCCTCACCGTATTTTGCCCAGAAACTGGAAAACGGGCTCCTGTTGTAACGAGGAGTTTGCCAGTTTCAACTAGAGTCCGTTTGTACCGAGAGTAAAGACAATGCGAATCCATTTCTGATTGGTTTCCTTATTTTAGGGGCGTCAGGGCGACGATCTGAGTCAAGATGGTTTCTACTGTTGACGGTGTGCCAGACCGTTTCTCCCTGTTCTCTTTTCTACGCGATTAGCTGCCACTTTACCATTACACCAAAAGCCTGAGAAATGAATAATAAAGGAGTCTCAGCTCATAGGATCCTAACTTTTTACGAGTTTAGACATCAAAATTTGCGAACATCATTTGATCCGTTAATTTTTAATCCCCTCTCTGCCCTGCAATCTACCGTCGGTCCCTTTTATGAAGAAAAAGAAAAAATCCCGGCGTTTGATGATAAAGTGGATAGAAAGTAAACTTCGTATCATGATTTGAGTAGAGAGTACAGACAGAGGCGTAACAGGTGCTCAAGTTGCAACTGATACATCGTTTCAACGGTTCATAAATTATTACAGCCCTTCGCAATCACATCAATCCCTTACGGGCTCCGTTGAATTATTTTACTCTCTTCCTCCTGTTGCCAGGTTTGCAAACTGATTACTTTACAACAAAAAAAAACACAAGAAAAAAAGGAGGATGGAGATTTTAGGAGTTTGTTGTATCCAACTTGGTTGGACGAAAAAACTTTTTCCGGGGCCTATTTCAGTAGACCGCACGGCAATCATTTTCCGAAAAAATATATATACACGTAGGTAAAAACAGAAAATAAAGTGAATTAATGCAGTTTAAAATAGCCCGGCACTGTGCTTGCAGAAGTATTATAACTATAAGAGGTGCAGAAAGTTGCAAACGGATTATTTTACAAAAGAAAAAAAGGGATGAGGATTAAGGGAGTTTGTTGTATCCATCTTGGTTGAACGTCATCCCCTATTTTCCTCCATTTCCTCCCATTTTAGAAATCTATTTTCTTCAAGATATTGGACTTTCCCACCGGTAAAACGCCGTGGAACAAAAAAGAAAACAAAATCTAACAGCCGTCCATTTTTTTTTCGTTTTCCCGAGACACCCCTATTTCCGCGACAGGCCCGTTCGGAAAACTTCTCCACTTGTGTGAAAACAAACAGGCCGCCGAGTTTCCCGGGGAAAAACCGACAACTCCCGCGGAAAAAGAAGTTACGGGGGCGGACAACCGGCGCGGCGGTTAGGGCTGTGCTCAATCACTTGTTTGACACTTCTGCGGCGTGTTTGAGCACGGGTAGGTGAATCCCTTCAGCGCGCTTACAAAATCGAACCGCAAAACCAAAGTTAAGGGGAGAACACTCAGCAGTTTACTCAAAATCTGACGACCTTACTAGGGAACTCAGAGATATGATCTGATGGCGAGTAAATACCGGAAGATACACTCTAAACCCGCCACTCTGACTACTGTGAAAAAAACCGGGAGGGGGGTGAAAAGCGGCGGCGTGGCCTTCGTCCAAACTTACAGTAATGATCGAGTGTAGTTGGATGTCAACCCAAACAAGCAATCAAAGATAAACTTTGATCCTTTGGCTTGTTTGCCTATCCCTTTTTCTTTTTGCTCGCTGTTCTTGAACGAAGTGGCTTACTGTTATTGCACGACTAGCTTAAATAACCGTTTAACTTAGATACATTTTTAAAGAAGTGGTATCAGCACAGTGAAAATTTCCGTGTTCGTGGTTACTCTAACTTACTTTTAAGCGCTCAGCCGATAGGCAGCGCTTTTTGATTTCGACTTGCCTCTGAGTACTAGTATACTAGTGCTAATGCGTTTAAATGGCGCACCAGGTCATCGATGTGTCGGCTTTTTGGGGGGGTCCATTTTTAAAATAAATAAAGCTGTAAAAACTGTATTTTATGCTTTTAACGTAATGCGCAGGTAGTTTCGATCGTTTGTCTATGAGAAAATTTCTTAGCGGTAGAGTAATTCTTATCGAAATTGATCGTTGAACTCAAATGAAGCCTTAAAAAAACGCGCCTGATGAACTCAACGGTGAGCTCATTTTCGGGAAACAAAAATACGCGTTTACGGTTTCCTTGGTAACCTTTGTTTGCTATCAGCTGATGTTTTATTTCCATTTCCCAGCCAAGTCGACGGAGTTTATACGTCTTTTCTTCATTAAATACATTTAATAACACCTGAGCGCTTTTCTAATACGACAGTATTATGGGAATGCAAAAGGGTCCTGCTGAAGTGGTATTTTACTCATGTTTCTCTCGGTGTGACTCAATGATTGCTGAGTGCGACTTGCACATAAGACGCGATACCGGCGGCCCGCGTCTACTTTTAACGAGGTTGAAAACTTTCAACCCAACGATTTTGTCAAAATAACCCAAAGAAAAACTAACCAATAAATATTAACCGCGTGTTCAAGTTACTCTGTGTTCTATTTCCCATATTAACACAAAATGTCGGGTTATTACTTTTTTTTTACTGTGAGCGAAGACAACGGAACGAATTTACGTAAAAATCAGTCCACTATATCATATTTTGATTCTTAAATGCTGAATTCGTCACCTTCCGGCCGAAATATTACAAGCGCTCATGCGACGATTAAAAATTTTCGTCGCCATCTTATTTTTTACGGAGAAATTTTTCAACGAAGCTGTCCTAAAATTTCACTTTTTTTGCGCTGCCGATAGGATTCAGAGCAATTTTCAAACAGATTCAACCAAAAATTTCCGTGTAAAAAAATAAAATGGCGGCGGAAATTTTGAAATGTCGCATGTCGCTTGAAATACATTGGTCGGACGGTGACGGATTATGATAAAAGTTTGGTATGATACGGAGCATTGTTTTTCCGAAACTACAAAAGTTTCCCTATACAGTCACTAGTTTCCTCTAAATTAGATAAAGGAGGAAAAAATCTCGGTTGAAATCTTGGGCTTGGACTGGGGGCCCAGACGGATGGGCGGCCGACCGCCTAAGAGGGATGAGGAGGCGTAAATTATTGCTGTTTTCTGGTGGTAAATATTCGGAGGGCGCGCTTACAAGATGCCAAGGCGATAAAAATATTTCGGCCGAGATTTATTCGTCACATTTTAACGACGCGCCTGCCGAAATTTACGGCCGCGATTTGGGGAGTCCATTGTCGCGAATTAGTCTTCGTGCTGTTCCGAAAAGAAGAAAAAAACTCAAGACGCTCGAAAAAAACGCCTCTTTTCCGATGCGTGTTCGAAGAGCAAGCGATCCAGATTGTGAGGAATTGGAAATTATTCCAATGCTTCTCTGATCCCTTATTTCTACAAGGCAAGCAACGCAGCCGATGCGACTGTGTTCTTCGGCAAGACGCGGCGCCCCAAAATTCCTTCTATTTTTATTTATTTATTTTTTATTTGATTTCATTCAGGCAGTTTGGAATTATTCCATCCATGGCGGTATAAGAAAACGACTGGAGCGAGCGGCTATCCCTGAATAAGAAAACGATTAATCCATCGGGTTTTTGAAACCCTTCCCCCGGTAACGCCAAGTTTCATAATGTTATACCGAACCTTAGAGATGATTTTTCTACATCTAACGAAGCGCAGGTCGTTCGTAGCCGCCGTTAAGGGCTGCAAAAATCTGTCTAGGCAGAGCGCGTGCATAAAAGCAGTAGCGAAGCGTGAATGACCGATTATCGATATTTTTCTATTTGAAACTATGGTAAAGAATCGATTATTCAGGTGTCCGTTGCGAATACCCTATTTATCGATCCTTTTCCATAGGTTTGTAGGGCAAATCAATCGATACATCGCAATGCACGTTACGCCACTGCATTGGAAAAAAAACATATTGGATCTAGAGTCCAGACTCTTGAAAACATTAACAAGAAAAAGGACTCTTGATTCAATCAGATTTAAGCTTAAATCAAAAGGAAATCCGCTGAAATTAAGAGGCTTGGTTCTTGATTTAAGCTTAAATCTGATTGAATCAAGAGTATTTTTTCTTGTCGATGTTTTTAAGAGTCTGGACTCTATATCCAATGTGTTTTTTTTACAGTGTGCATGATAGACAAAATGCACTTTCCAAGGCACAATTTTGAGAAAAAACATATGAGGGGATGTAATAGTTCGTAACTCGTCTAGAGCCCCATTCCAAACGTTTAAGTGATTGCGTTTTTAATGATAACCGATTCGCGGGGTTTTCCTGACAAGACTGGTCACTGCGAGAATTGACACGAAAAAATCAATTAATACAGGGTGAGCGAAAAGTCCCCGACCCCCCCTCTAACTTTTGAACGAATTGAGCTAAGGAAATGAAACTTTGGGAATGTTCCTATCTCAAAGGGGACCATCTTTTGAGGGGGTCAAAATTTTGGTCCCCCCTCAGGGGGGGACAGGGGCCCCCCAACTTTTTTTTTTCAAATAGCAACCCCTATCTTGTGATACCTCATTCGAAAGAGCATGAAAAACTAAGAATTTTGGCGCAAACCGCAGATCAATATCTCAATTTTTGACCGAGTTATGATAGGTCAAAGGTCAAATTTGACCTATTTTCAAAGAATCATAACTCCGGTTCAAATTATCGTAAAGAAAAAAATAAAACGGGAAAATTTACCAAATTGTGTTCGCTTTTACGTAAAAATTGCAGAAATCACTTCGATTTAATTTTAAGGGGGGGCTCGGACCCCCAAATACGTCAATTCAAAGGTCATTCAATTTTCCTGCGAAATAAGCCAATTTCCTCTGGATTTGCCTCCACATTATCTCAGTAAGGTCAAAATCAGTTCAACATTACGTTGGCAAGTCCCCAAATTTCGGGAAAAGTTAAAAAAACGACATTTAAGGTGATTAAATTTGACCGTTTAAATTTCGTTTTTTTAACTTTTCCCGAAATTTGGGGACTTGCCAACGTAATGTTGAACTGATTTTGACCTTACTGAGATAATGTGGAGGCAAATCCAGAGGAAATTGGCTTATTTCGCAGGAAAATTGAATGACCTTTGAATTGACGTATTTGGGGGTCCGAGCCCCCCTTAAAATTAAATCGAAGTGATTTCTGCAATTTTTACGTAAAAGCGAACACAATTTGGTAAATTTTCCCGTTTTATTTTTTTCTTTACGATAATTTGAACCGGAGTTATGATTTTTTGAAAATAGGTCAAATTTGACCTTTGACCTATCATAACTCGGTCAAAAATTGAGATATTGATCTGCGGTTTGCGCCAAAATTCTTAGTTTTTCATGCTCTTTCGAATGAGGTATCACAAGATAGGGGTTGCTATTTGAAAAAAAAAAGTTGGGGGGCCCCTGTCCCCCCCTGAGGGGGGGATCAAAATTTTGACCCCCTCAAAAGATGGTCCCCTTTGAGATAGGAACATTCCCAAAGTTTCATTTCCTTAGCTCAATTCGTTCAAAAGTTAGAGGGGGGGGTCGGGGACTTTTCGCTCACCCTGTATAATTACAGAATTTTTGTGCTGCCGGACTTGGCTCAACAGCATTTTTCCAGCTGCATGAAAAAAGAGTTGCTGCATCATTCCGGCAGCAGAGCGAAGCGTGGGAGCGGGAGCCATGCGATAAGCAGAATTCGCTATTTCTGGACCACATTGATTCTTGTTTACACAGACGCTTCATTAACTCTGAACATGATATTAATTGTATTTAATTTTGGAAATCGCAGACAATAACGACAGTGATGGTACAATTATTTATTCCTCCGGTAATTCGCGAGTTTTTTAGATCTACTAGGCATATGTAAATCTTTTAAACACCCGAAAAGCATCATCCAATGACTATCACAAGATGCAAATCGACGGTGGAACTGCTGAAACACGAATCTCGTTCGCGCTGTTTTACGATCTCCGTTGCGAATCATCAAAAGAGAGAGAACCAACGTTATTTCGAAACGTTTCGACCTGAATTTTTTTAAATTGTGTTTCATATATCCGAGGGGGCTACGTAAAAGGCAGTTTTCCTGATTCTGGTTGAAAAAAAAGACGTCCAATTCCTATTTTAGCACTAATATAGGAATAGATGCATCGTTACCTGAAAAGTATGAATGCCACTGGACGGGGTAAGAAGACCACTACTGTGCTGAGGAAAAACGCCGTATGAACATTCGAGAGTTGCCAAATTTCCTCTCAGAAAATAGTTTTTTTTTGAAAAAAGTTATGAATATTTTCTCTTGAAATTTTCAGGAACTTAAGGTGAAATCGGGAACAAAATTATCTAAAAAATTGGATGAAAAATATTTACAAATTTCCCCAAAAATTCGTGATTTACCATAGGAAATTTGACAACGCCTGAAGATTTATACGGCGTTTTTCCTTAGCACGACAGAACAGTCGAACGGAGCAGACATGAGTTTCGGTGCGCTAACATCATCACACATACGTACGTAATTACACACACAAAAGAAATGGCGAGGAATGTAAATTACTCCGAACCGGAGTAATTGCTCGTCTAGCCGGGTCCCGCGGTCCCGGGTACAGGATATAACCTTAATCTAGAGGTCGCTCTGAGAGCTCAGGCTTGCCTAGATCTGCACGCGTAACTCCAGTTTCTTCTCTCGATTTCAGACCCAAAGTTTCACAAATTGGATTTCAACCTTACGCGGATTTTATAACCGAGTGCAGGGGTGCGGAATCTTCCAAGCTTCCACATTTTTTTCCACAAAACCAAATTTTTCTTTATTTCTGTTTTTGGAAGGGGCGGGGGAGGGGATGTTCATCAACGCAAAACTCAGACCAGTTACAATCCTCGAGCATCTGCAAACAAAATCGCAATCAACCCTATTACACTGCCGTGCTGAGGAAAAACGCAGTATGAACCTTCAGGCGCTGCCAAATTTTCTTTAATAAAACACGAATTCCTGGTAAACTTATGAATATTTGTCTTCCAATTTTTCATAGAATTTCGTTAGTATTTTGATCTAAAGTTCCTGAAAATTTCAAGGAAAAAGATGCATAACCTTCCTCAATAATAAACATTTTATTGAAAGAAATCTGGCAACTCTAGAATGCTCATACGGCGTTCTTCCTTAGCACGGCAGTATATGGATGCGAGAAACACAAGCGCGAATGGAGTGCCGGCACACGCAGAATGGACTTAGTCGTAAATGGGCCGCATCTCACAAGTTGTGCGCGACCAAAGCGCCTGTTGCCAAGTCGCCCGGGGAAAAGTTCAATTCCGTAGCCCTGATCAAAACCACGTTTCCGCACAGTATTTTCGGTGTAGATACGCGGTTGCTGACTACGCGAATTTGCGGAATCCAAAATTCACGACTCCGCGTCGATAAGCGCGCGAATCCACGGGCTTAATTAGACCGCGATCCTGACGCAATTGCCGAGTGCTCCCGATTATCCGCATTAAGCCACGTTAACGCTCCCGTGTGGAGGAAGAAAGCCGTAACAATATTAAGACATTGCCAATTTCTTCCTATTAATTACGAATTTTCAAGAGAATGTTGGATTTGTTTTCTATAAAATTTTCAAAAGATTCTGTCCGCAATTTAGATGATATTGCATAGAAATTTATTTGAGGCCTAGGATCTCTAAGTTCCAATATACTTCATTCACCTACAGCCTAGTCTGGGAAACAGGCGTCTTAGACACGAACATATGTATGTATGAGCCGCTTTTACGGCGCGCTTGGGCGCTCTGCGACGCCTATTCTCCACAGGAATCTGTCATGGTAGAGATCCTCCGGAAGCTGGCATCTCTCCATCTCTTCACGGATACCCTCTACCCACCGTTTGGCTGGACGCCCTCTCCGTCGCCTACCTGGGGGGACCCACTCCAACACCTTCTTCGGCAACCTGGTATCAGCCATTCGCTGCACATGCCCATACCATACCAACTGCTTGGTCATGATATCGTGCACAATCGTCTTCTCAACGCCCATTATCTCTCGGACACGTTCATTCCTGACACGTTCTCTCCTCGAGATTCCAGCCGATCGTCGCCAGAAATCCATCTCGGTCGCCTTGAGCATTTCTTGGGTCCGCTTCTTCAACTGCCACACTTCACTGCCATAGGTGATAATAGGCTTGACAACCGAGTTATAAATTCTCTTCTTGTTGTCTTTGGAAATCCTTTGGTCCCAAAGGATCCCATTAAGCATGGCGATGGCTTTCCTTCCTAGAAGATTACGGTCCCGAATGGCCTGATCCAGCTTCCCATCCGAAGTCAGCTTCACCCCCAGGTACTTGTATTGTTCGCAACTTTCTATATGTTGACCATCCTCCAGGACTATGCTTTGCTGAGCACCTCCGACTGACATCTTTTTTGTCTTACGGACACTAACCTCGAGGCCCCATTTGCGGTACTCCTCCACCAACTTCCGGGTCATATACTCTGCGTCATCGTGATCTTGACTTATGACTACCTGGTCGTCAGCAAAGCATAGCGTGAACAGTGTTTCTTGGTCATTCAGAGGGACGCCCATGCCGGCACACTTTCTTTTCCATTCCTTCAGAACGTGCTCTAGATATATCTTAAACAGCGTCGGTGACAGACAACATCCCTGCTTAAGCCCCTTGGTGACAAAAAAACCGTCTGAAAGCCTTCCTTGGCACTTAATTCTAGCAAAAGCCCCCCGATAAAACTGCTTGACTGCCCCAATAAGTCCCTTACTAAAACCAGTTTCTTCTAGGACTTCCCAAAGTTTCACAAGAGGAATACTATCATAAGCCTTTTCAATATCCAAAAACACTAAATGAAGCTCCTGGCCAACAATTCTCTTCTTTTCGGTTAACTGGGTAACACAGAACAGATGATCAGCGGTAGACCGACCAGCCCTAAACCCTGCTTGCTCCTCCGCCTCGAACGGGGTCCACTCTTCTTCGATCTTCGCTTTCAACACTTTTCCATAAATTTTACTTATCGTTCCTGTTACCGCTAACCCTCTGTAGTTCCCACAGTCATCCTTCCTTCCTTTTTTGTGCGACGCTGTTATCCAGGCCTCTTTCCATTCTTTCGGGATGTCATCACCATCAATGCACTTCTGCAGCAAATCCCTGAGATGGTTAACCAACTTGCCAGTCCCACATTTAATTAACTCGGCTGGAATGTTTCCTGGCCCAGGAGCTCTTCCATTCATCAATTCCCTGATTGCTTTGACCACCTCCTCAACTCGAATTTCCATTGAGTGATCCTCGACTATATTTTCAGCATTCCCCGTTTGAAACTCTGGTCGTCCTTCCGTCAATAATTTACTAAAATGTTCGTCAAGCTGTGAGATTGTTATCGGAGATATAATGTCCCGTTTCATGTCCCTTCTTAGACCTTTGATCAGCTTCCAGCTCTCAGCACTCTTCCTTCCCCCCAGGTATGTGTCAATCCTTGAGCAGTTGGTCTCCCAAGACTCGTTTTTCTTCCTGGTGATTAAAAGACGAACCCTCGCCTGGGCTTTCCTATACGCGCCGCGGGTGTCTGCAGTCCTAGAAGCCAGATAGTCATGGTACTTCCTACGCTTTTCTTCAATTACTTCCTCTACCTCTTTGTCCCACCAGTAGGGTTTCTGTACATCCTTGCTCTCATTACACACACCCAGGGCTTCCTTCGCAGCTGAATGTATACAACTTTTGATGAACTGGTACAACTCTTCTGCAGTATCGAAAGTTTCTACTCCCAGTTTCTCATCCAGCCGCTTCCTGTAGAGCGCTTTCACGCTTTCATGCTGTAAGCTATCGATGTTGTAGTGCACTTGTTCAATCTTCGTTCCTTGTGGCTGGCACTTCTGATGTTGCAAGGTACTCCTCTGCAGCCCATACTTAACCGGAAATGCGATCTCCGCCTTGAGAAAATGGTGATCACTACCACAGGAGAACCCCCGGCAAACTCTTACTTGTTGAACCTTCATGGTACTCGTTTGCCTGGTGACCGCGTAGTCGATGATTGACTTCAGCCCCCGAGTTTGCTGAACCCATGTGTACTTATGGATATCTCGATGTTGGTAGAATCCGTTCAGTATTTTCAACTCGTTTTGTTCACACATATCAATGATGCGTGCACCGTTGTCATTCATCGCCTCTTCACCGAAAGGTCCAACAACTTTAGAACCATTCCTTCGTCCGGTTCTACCATTCAAATCTCCCATGATAATGACCTCCCTTGTCCTTCCAACCCGCAGAACCTCGTCGTTGAGTTGCTCAAAGAACTGATCCTTTAGATTGACGGGAGCATCATCATTCACACCATATACTCCTAACAGGGCCACCTTGTGACCATGCAGTGTAAGATGCATTCTGATGATCCGCTGGTCTACTGCTTCCCAAGTAGTTATAGACGGACGCAAACTTTTCCGGATAAGTATGGCGACTCCTTGCTGTGCGCGTTGATCTTTACTGACACCACTATAGAACAGATCATAAGTACCTAAGTTTTCTGATCCTGTGCCTTTCTTTTTAGTTTCTGTTAACACGGCGACATCTACATTATACTTTTTTACCTCCGATATAACCTCTGTCAATTTATTAGAAATGCCCTGTACATTCCATGTCCCAAAAACCATCGTCCTTTTCCGTAGTTTGTGTCGCAAAATCCGTTTTTTTTCCATTATCACCGAGGCTATCTTTATTAGGCTTTTTAACATTAAGTTTTTTCCGGGTATCGGGGAGTTAGCCCGATGCCCCAACCCCCAACCTGGAGGACCAGGGTTTGATTTTGGAGTACCGTCTCCTAGACAGGCTGCTTTCACCGCAGCTATGAGCCCTGTCTACCCCTCTGATGAGTGGTTCCTACGCCATGAAGCCGGTGACCATCTCCACCCCCCTTTGAGGCAGGGGCTACCAGCTGGGGTCCGCAGGATTGCTAAACCTGTGACAGTACTGAGTACAGTCCCCCATACGGACTTATTACCGCTGAAATCGAAGGCGTCAATTGAATTACCATGTAAGCATGACCCAAAATTAATTTTAGGTTAAGTTCGAGTATTTGTCTTTCTTTCTTGGACATTTTAAGCAACGATATCACATTATAGAGACCCTACACCAAAAATCTAAGGAGTGTAATGGGAGGTCAACGTCACTTTTCGCCCGATGATGATTGATAAGTAACTTGTTAAGCATAAAATGTGTTGTTTGGTCGCTGATTAATGATTTGCACCGTTGGAAAACTAAGGATGGCTCTACCCTGCTGTGAAAAAAGCTCAACTTACGCATGGCTTGAGTTTAGAGTGTAATTATTGCAAATTTAAATACGGATTTTGAGGTTAGGTTCTCAACTTGCGGTCGACCGTAAACCAACAAGATTTGGGCCCAGAAAGGCAGCAGTGCTGGGTCTCTACAATAAATTGTTTCCGGTGTCTCAAGAACGCTTATAACTTTCCTTAAGAATGAATACTTTTATGAAGGCCAATCTGGCAACAATACGATGCTTACGAATTAACGCGAGCAGTCGTGCGATCGGGGAGCGGATCAAACAAACTTTTCGCGGTCCGTGACGCTCATTGTGGCGGCTTCAACGCTGCGGAAATTGAATTCTGAATGAAAAGTGAGGCTGGGAGGGGCGGCGATGCTCGATTGAGACGTCTCCCGGCTCCTGGCAATTATGAGCGCTAATTGGTGGACATTTCGGATATGTTCCGAGGCGACGCACAGTGGATTGAGCCAATCAGAGAGCTCGGACATGAAATTTTGGACTAAAACAACAAATTTTTATGTTCACTTCGCCACATTTTAAATTTTAAGGGATGTTTCAGGAAGAAAATTTCACAAGGAAACCACTTTTAGGACCTCAAAGTTTTGTATAAACGGAGTTATAAGCTTTTAAAGTTTCTAAATTATGTCCGAGCTTCATATTGACTCGGTCCACTGTGCGGCGCGGCGCGCGACGGCTCGATTTTGGCCGCATTTGGCCGGGCGCCAGGCTGAAATCCAGGCGGCTGGAGCGGTGACCCTGTAAATATGAGCCTGGCAGCAGCGTCCGATAAGGACGCTGAAAAATCACACCGATGCGTCCAGGGACAATTTATTTCTGCGTTTCTTGTAGGTTGTCATTCATAGTCGTTCTACCAACACCTCATTTCCTTAGGAGGCCCCATTCAGGATTGCACATTTAATCCAATTACAAAATTCCCCGACTTATCCCTGGCTTTTTGGGAAAATTCCCTGCCCAGTGCCGCTGAAATTCCCCGACTTTAACTCACTACTCATATAGAAAAAAGAAAGGGGTTAATTGGACCGAGTTTAACAGAAAGGAACCAAGCCACATCAGCGATTGCCAAGTTTAACTGGGCAATTAGATTTTTTACGAGAGAACGGTTGTTCGGATTTCTTTGAAAATTTTAAGGAATTTGCTTCGCACCACGGAAAATTTTCACTGAAATTTGCTCGAAAATCCACACAACCGTTTTCATGTAAAAAATTAAATTGCCCATTTAAATTTGGCAATAGCTGATGTGGCTTGGTTCCTTTCTGTTTAACGCGGTCCAATTTTAAAGCAGAAATTCAAACTTTAAAGCCCCGCAAGCGTATGTATGAAGTTGAAATTTGTAAAGAACCTGAATACAGACATGAACGCAAGAGCGGTGTTAAATCCTAACTTTTGCAACTTATCTCGATGTCAATATCAAAATATTATTTTGCCCGGAGAATTGAGTGAGAGTATTGAACGTTTGACTGAGGACTGAGGAGGTCACTAAAAACATGATATTACAATTGAAGCCACACGCCATTCAAACATCGCGCTAAACCAAAATGCGCGATACAACTATTTAAACTCCTGAGCCGCTCAAATTGTATCCATCGAGTTGAAGGCGAACTTGATTTCTTACTTTCGTAAAGAAAGTCACTTATCCTTCGGACATCGCGCTTGACTCAAATGCGTGATACAACTTGAACAACTCTTGAACCGCTCAAATTGATAAAATCAAGTTGAAGGCGAACTAAAATTCTTGTTTCATATTTTAGTTGTTCAGATATGAGCGCCAGAAAGGGGCTCCATTTCAACTATGTAGGGCTACGTTTGCAACCTATTTCAATGTCAATACTTCGATTCGGTTTTCAAAAGTAATTGTAAGAGTATGGTTTGAAGTACAGTGCTATGAGAACCGTATTCAACAACAGACTCTATGGTAGCAAATACTGTAACTCTATTCGTGTTTACCAAAATTATAGTTAAAGGAACCATCAGATGTCTCACTGAAAAAAAACACATTGGATCTAGAGTCCAGACTCTTAAAAACATCGACAAGTAAAAATACTCTTGATTCAATCAGATTTAAGCTTAAATCAAGAACCAAACCTCTTAATTTGAGCGGATTTCCTTTTGAGTTAAGCTTAAATCTGATTGAATCAAGTATCCTTTTTCTTGTCAATGTTTTCAAGAGTCTGGACTTAAGATCCAATGTGTTTTTTTCTCCAGTGCTGGTTATATTTACCGTACCGTGCCACTGTGTCAGATATCAAGAAAACTCAAAATGGAATTCACCATACTTTTTTTCAGTGCTCAGTATACATAAAGTATTTAATGGTTGCAACAAAAATAATTAAAGAAAGGCAGAAGCGCACACAATAAAAGATAAGCGCAGAGAGCGTCTAGCATCAGAAAACGTCCAACGCACCTGTGAAGCGAGTCCTGGAGGCACCTCAGAGCGCCTACGAACCACCGAATGCACAACCCGCGTTACACACGCCGCGACCCATAGCGCAGACGCGCACCGCATGCAACCAGCCGCGAATCCCGAGTAAAACACAGAGCTGAAATCGAAAAAAAACGCGCTCCCCCAGACACTTCGACCCGAGACCTGGCTCCTCTCCGCGCGAAATAAAAATAGGAAACGGAAATAAAGGATAAAGAACCCCCCCCCCCCTCTCCCCCTCGAAACGCCCGAGGAGCGGTGCGAAATGTAAATAGGAAACGGATATGGAAGAGAGAGAACCACCTGAGTTTAATTCATTCATGCCTCCTCCTCCTCCCTCCACGGATCCGAGATGATAGTCGCGGCACGGTAGCGCTCCGCGACTGGGGAGTGGGGACCCGAAACACATCTGGAAGGTTTTTCGCCAGGAGGACGTTCTGATAGGGGCGTTATTGCAACTGAATCTTGTCACTGGCAAAATTTCTTCGACTTGTGCGAGCAAGGCAAAATTTTCAGAGGGGACGAAACTTCAGTACCAGTTTTTCATGACCACATCGATTTCAGGGTGTCTACTAAAACTATCAGTACCTTTACATTGTTTTTTCAGTACATTCGCAAGAAATTCAGTACCTCCTCAACAGAAAAATTTAGTACTTTTTCAGCACCTCCAATTGACGAAATTCGAAAAATTTCACAATTTTCAAAAATTTGAATTTCTCGCTCACATTGCGACCAAAATGACCAAATTCTGGACTTTCTTGCGGAATTTCCGCACTTTTTCAGTATTTCCGAACCGCCCTTAAAAAATCAGTACTATTTCCGGACTTTCCGGAAATTCTAGACTTGTAGACACCCTGGATTTTCCTGATATTTTCTGGATTTTCTGATTTTGATGACGGCATCTCCCTGTATCTCCATTGCATAATTCTAATCGTTACATAACGATAGCAGTGACACTCGGTCCCTCTCGTAACGCACTTGTAACGTAGCTCTCCACCCCCTTCTCAGCTGTTCGTCACGTACTCCGACGGAAACGCGTTCGCAGTGCGATGAATCGATGATCACGTTCGCCGTGAGATCTGTGCCGCGTGTGGCGAGGTGCGAAGTGGAGGAAAGACCGGATCAGGGCTGCCATTTTGCGTATAATTAAATACATTTTCCCATGAGACAGCATGTAAAGTAGGCGAATTTTTCGTGAAAAATGGCAGCACTGGACCGGATACAATGCCACGTGACGAAAGAGCCTGCACCGGAAACGGATCCACCGAACCACCATCCACCGGTACTCAACCTAACAACAACCACCGTAGTCGGGGCGAGATTTGGTTGGACCCGGACAAAATTGCAAGAAAAGGTTTTTATACATCAAAAAACGCAGAAAAATCAGCAGAATCCGAATATCTAAAGGTCGCCAAAAGGCCGCAAAAATTTCACCCCAAAATGGCCGAAAAACTGAAAAAATTCCCAAAATTTGCACGTTTTTCCTCCTAAATTCCTATCTTGCGCCAAAACTATTGGTTTTAGCGCCAAATGTTACTGGAACAAATTTTTAGAGGATAAAATTTTACTATGGAAAACCTTGTTCTGAGGATCATACGGTGACATTGGACCCCAGAAAATTGCATCATAAAAAAATTGATAGTTAACATCAATCGCGGATTTCATGAGAATGACCTATTTTCCTCTTGAACCGTTCAATTTAGAGTGAAAAGTTACTGAACAAATATTTTAGATCGTAAAATTTTACCTAAGAATAATGCAAGAAGCGCCATCGTTTGATAATTTGAAGCCTAGAAATTTCATTGGAAAGGGAGGCACTGCGGACCTCAAGTTTCCCATCGCGGAGGTTAAATGTAAACAGCATATGTGATAAACTGCGGGTCCTCCTGGTGAAATTTTGCGGTAAAACAGCATTATACATGATTACAGCAGATAGAGGCACCGTCAGCACTGAATTTTTTTTCATTTATTGGACATGGGTGCGGGGAGGGGGGCAGAGGAGGTCAATAATGAACGACGTGTATCCGATATTCTCATGTGACGCTGTGATAGTCCGGGTATCCTAGCCGTTATACACAATTTCTCACGAGTTTTCTTCACTTTCCCTCGGAAATCGTTTTAATCATTTGGCAGATATTTAAGGCGTAGCTGCGGGATAAATTGTAGCAGGAAGCATCGGTGGACTGGGATGAAGGGGGGGGGGGGGGTGATCCCTTCTGTTTCTCCGGGCCATACTAAACCTGTGCAAAGAGAGAAGAAATTTACACATTTTAGGCACATGTTTGAAACCTCGTAAGTCACCACCGTCAAATGATGCAACGATGATTAGCACGTGTCCAAAACTTCTGAACAGACCGAAACCGCGAATAGAACCGCGATAGAAATCACAGAGATTCAATGACGCAATACGCACATGCTTGAAACTTCGTAAGTCATCATCGTCCGAAATTTTCAAAATTTACGGGAACGCGACTGAAAGTAACTGCTGACCATCTGCTGTGGTCATCAGTGCCTTCGACGGAAAACTGAGACGATGCTCTTAGCTCATCGTTCACCAAAATGCAAGAATGAACCCGTCTCATAGTTCGGTTTCGGGTTTTAGTAAAAAGACGTGCCTTAATATCTTGTTATGAAAAATCGCGTATCTGTGTAAAAAATACCTCAGGAGCATGCGTTATTTTGTCATGAAGTCAATGCAGATGAGAACTCTTTGCAAAAAGCCGCATGCATCTTCCGAAACAGTCGATGGAAAAATCGAGAGCTCTGAATAGAGTTCATTCGGCCCTTTTCTATTTCCATATGCAACAAATTCCCGCAAAAAGTCCCTGGTTTTCAATGAATATCTCGTTTTTTCGGATTTTTTTTTGGCAAGATGTTCTTCCCAAATGCGTGGAGAATCTGGAAATTCGAACTGAAGGCACGTACAGTGGAGAGCCGACATTACTCTTGAGGAAAGGGTCACAGCACTTGATGCGTATTTTGCAGCTGCGAGAAAAGCGTGCATAATAAGGGATTAGCGCGGCCGCGACGCGCGCCGTCTCTTTCATTTTTAGGAGCCCTAAGGCCCAATATATTTCATGTTGGCAAACGTTCATTCTTCAGAAATCCGTCATTCCGAAACAATCGATACAACATATTATAAGATAACCTTGAAAATAAACACATATCAACAATACTATTGTAAGAGAATGAACGTTTTGTGGAACTAAATATGGTTCTACCATGTGTCTAAGCTGTGAGGTCCAGAGGGATCCTCAGATGATCCAATTTAAATTTTGCGGAATTAATGATAACACTCCACTTCGATTCATCCACATATATATTTGACTTGGAAGGTTACTCACTTTCATATTCTTAGATTAACTATCTGTTTTTCTTGCTCCCGGCAGACCCGGGAAAATTTTGATCCTCACTATAAGAATTTCACGAACAGAACAGAAACTATCGTTCAAATGTATCTTCTTGCAACGACGCCTAAAAGATCTGCCAAATGATTAAAACGATTTCCGAGGGAAAGTGAAGAAAACTCGTGAGAAATTGTGTATAACGGCTAGGATACCCGGACTATCACAGCGTCACATGAGAATATCGGATACACGTCGTTCATTATTGACCTCCTCCTCTGCCCCCCTCCCCGTACCCATGTCCAGTAAATGAAAAAAATACAGTGCTGACGGTGCCTCTATCTGCTGTAATCATGTATAATGCTGTTTTACCGCAAAATTTCACCAGGAGGACCCGCAGTTTATCACATATGCTGTTTACATTTAACCTCCGCGATGGGAAACTTGAGGTCCGCAGTGCCTCCCTTTCCAATGAAATTTCTAGGCTTCAAATTATCAAACGATGGCGCTTCTTGCATTATTCTTAGGTAAAATTTTACGATCTAAAATATTTGTTCAGTAACTTTTCACTCTAAATTGAACGGTTCAAGAGGAAAATAGGTCATTCTCATGAAATCCGCGATTGATGTTAACTATCAATTTTTTTATGATGCAATTTTCTGGGGTCCAATGTCACCGTATGATCCTCAGAACAAGGTTTTCCATAGTAAAATTTTATCCTCTAAAAATTTGTTCCAGTAACATTTGGCGCTAAAACCAATAGTTTTGGCGCAAGATAGGAATTTAGGAGGAAAAACGTGCAAATTTTGGGAATTTTTTCAGTTTTTCGGCCATTTTGGGGTGAAATTTTTGCGGCCTTTTGGCGACCTTTAGATATTCGGATTCTGCTGATTTTTCTGCGTTTTTTGATGTATAAAAACCTTTTCTTGCAATTATGTCTAGGTTACCCCCTTTTTTTTCGAATCTCGCCCCGACTACCGCGTGCTCATCGGAGCACCAGGCTCGTACTTAATACGCGTCTTTTTCTGGCACTTCAATCCACGCACCGCTTGATAATGCATTCGCCATTATGCAGTCAACCTTTGATTTCGGTCCCACACTGGAAAAAAAACACATTGGATCTAGAGTCCAGACTCTTAAAAACATCGACAAGAAAAAATACTCTTGATTCAATCAGATTTTAGCTTAAATCAAGAACCAAGCCTCTTAATTTGGGCGGATTTCCTTTTGATTTAAGCTAAAATCCGATTGAATCAAGAGTATTTTTTCTTGTCAATGTTTTCAAGAGTCTGGACTCTAAATCCAATGTGTTCTTTTTTCCAGTGCATGCACGCTGCTCAGTAGTGAGGAAATGACCATTAGGGGTGCAAAAAACATCCCATCTCGCGATCAACGGAGGAAAGGATCGATAAACAGGGTGTTCGCAGCGAACACCTTAATAATCGATTCTTTACCATAGGTTTAAATGACAGACCAATCGATACATCGCAATTCGCGCCGCGCCACTGCTTGAATTACCTTCCATCCACGACCAATCAATCAGCGGAAGAAACTATGACGATTCTCATTGAGAACGCCGCTCCACTAGTGCAATAAAACTCAGCGCAGAAGAATGAAAACCCCTATTACAAGGGTGTGGCACGACTCGATTCTACTCTCGAGGGGTACCATTCGTCATAGCCGCGTCGAGACGGACAGAAATTCACACTGCGCAGCGGAAAAAAAATGAAATTGAAAAGGAAAAGGAGCGGACCTGGCGGAGAAAATGAAGGGCGTTTTCGGCGGAGAAAGTGAGTCGGGGGAGGGGGGTGGCGCGGAAAACAAAGGCGGGTCGGAAGGATGCGCGGAACGAGGTCATCCCTGGGATCGGACGCAAGCACTTGTGACCCTTTGAGGAGCGGCTGCGATTGAAGGGTCCTCGTCGTTTCCAGGAACGTCCGTAAGGAAGTGCGGGGAAGGGCCGGGCCGCGTAAGGAACCCGAGGAGGTGTAAAATACCGCTCAAAAAAAAGGAAATAATCCGCCGAAAGTGAAAAAAAATAGGCAGGAACTAGCCGAAGGATCGCGGGTCTCGTGAGAAAAAGCGGCGACAGGTGCGGATCTTAAAGAATCGTCCTGCACTCAAAAGAATGAAGAAATGTGGCCATAACGCAAAAATAGAAATTCCACGTTTTTCACTAACTTTCCGACAGAGAGAAACCCAAAAAAGAAGAGAAAAAATCCTAGACTCGGTTCTTAATTGTGGGAAAATTCCCACACTATTCCCTATCATAAAAATAAATAAATAAATTTTGAAAAAAAAACACAAGTGCGACTACTTATGGATGGGAAAACCTAGAGTCCCTTTATACTGCGAGTTACGACAACACCCCCTCATGGAGTCACAAAAGGGAATATAGATTACACAAATTGAACATGTTTCATTATCTTTCATCGACTCATTCTCAAATTCCTTTCTCCGTTCCTTCTCTCTGTTTGTTCTTTGTCGAACCCGTGATTCCTCGGTCCATTCCAGATTATAATCTGTGGAATTGGTGAAAATGTAATCTTTATTCCCGTTTGTGACACTATGTAGGCCTAAAATACGGTAATCGATCAGAAATGGATTCACATTGTCTGAACTCTCAGTATAAAGGGACTCTAGGCGAACCTCGCTCTATTACATTCATAACCTACCTGAATTGCATTGTTTCAGTAAACCTAACGAGTAAAAATAATTACATGTTCGCTACTTATTTGCCTTCGGTAGTTCGGTCTTCTCTCCAAATGAAAAAAATCTCTGATCTTCGGCAACATTTATTCCATTTTCTGGAGTTTCTAGGTTTCTTTAAAGTTTCTAAATTTATCGACATTTTTAAGTTTTCCCTGCCTGTCGAAAGTTTCCACGATGGAAATTTTTCCTGGACGCAATGCCTGCAATGCGAAAAACAAACGACGTAACTTTTTTCTTGCATTTTGGCTACTTCCGCGCATTTAGGTCAAATGAGTTTCAAAATAAAACTTCAAATTAAAAGATACCATAAATTAGAAAAAAAGCTTCGACCGAGAGACTTATTTTTTCCAACTTTGCAAGAACTGTAGCTTTGAGAGTAATCATTTTCCTGAAAACTGCTGTACAACATTCTTATTCCGTACCGAAGATCCAACTCCAAAAACATTGCCGCTGAATCCCGGATCAACCCGCACATAAAATAACAATAACTAAGTGTAAAAAAAGGGGACAGAGATAACGGAACCGAATTTAAATAAAATCAAAATTAAGGCGTCAAAAGGAACACTGAAGGTGTCAACGCAAGCTCCGATCATGATAAGAGGTTAAGGAGCGAATAAAATGAGATGAAATAGGGCGAATCGAGTCGTTTCGACTAACGGACGAGTTATCCGTGATGACACTTATGAAATATTTTGCCACGTGCTCTCTTGGCGGGAGAGAGAATATTTCATGACCTTTAATGACGTTTATTGCTTCGCTGCTGCGCCGGGCACACGACACGCTCGCAAGTTGGTAACTCTGTTTTCTTCCCAGTTAAAACCATTATAAATAATCGATTCGAGGCGAGACCCTGCGAGGTATATCGATTGTTTTCCATACATTTTAATGGGAGAGACCCTGCCCCGTTGGCACCTTGATAGAATAGCTATACATCAGGATGCCAGAACCTATTCTAGTTGGTCGGATGTAATCTCGATGAAAAAAGGAGGCATGCGTATGTATGCTCGCGTAAGCAATTTACAAATGGATGCTCCGTTAAGGAAGCGAATTGTTGGCCCCACCTGACATTTTCTGACCCGATTTACATTTTCACTCAAGGGTCGATATCAACTTCGCTCTTTCACGCGATTTGGCAACAGAGTAAATGTGATTCAGTATGGACTGAGTTAAAATTGATGAAATTGAACGCTAAATATGTTAATTTGAGGAGGTTTACTTAATTGATAGAAAGTTCGCAGACGTTTGATCGATTTTTATGAGCATTTATCACATTTGTGAAGGTCCATTCAAACTTTATAAGTCGAGAATTTTATGAGCAAATTTTTTCGATTTTCAAAAAAATCGTCGACGCTTTTATACAAATTTGGGCTTCTCTGGTAAAGTGTTACGTGGAGTCAGCTGAAACTGGATAGTCGGCCGTGTTCTAAACAGTGTTATCAAGTTGTGCAGTGACGGAAACACTGAGAGGGGTTGGAATTTAGAAAAATAGTGCAGAACTGGTCGTACAGGTGCGGAATAATACGTCTTGGCATGAGAGCGTTTCAGAAAATTTCATAAACCTTTCATGGATAAGTGATCTACAAAAATTACCGAGAATCAGGCTATGAGCTCAATTCAAAATTGAGATTTTACTATTCTTAGGCGTATTGTGGCCTCTTGCGTCTGTTACAAAAAATATTTTTAAAAAATTGAGATTTTCCACCTTAAAAAGCACCACTGCACCCTCCGAAAGACACCCCGTTCACTTTTTGAAAAAAAAAATTAGATTTCTACCCTGACTTGGCAGGAGGCGCTTGAGCGTTGGCTGGAGACGAAGGAGCGGCGTATTGGGGGTGTCAAGTTCTGGGGATGAAGATGTAATCTCGACCGACCGGATAACCGTCGCGCCGAGCAAGAACCACCTAACTGGAACCCAGTCCCAACGTAGATTCGAGGTTTCTGTGTCGTACCCGCGCGACAGATAAACTCAGCAGTGCACATAAGCAGGCAGTCGGGCACCATCGGCACCCCGCGAGGTTGCCAAATCGTAGCGCAAAAAGTCACTCGACACTCCGTCTTGTTTGTAAAACTCAGAGTGAAACAAAGACGATTATCACCTGCACCCTGGAAACGCCGGAGTTGCTCCCGGACGAGCCCGGTCTAATCCCTTGATCCCTGATCTCCCATCCGCTCAATAAACACCCCAGAATTTCGCCCCCCCCCCTCACTCCCCCATACTGTTGTTTGCTTGGATTTTGTTAGCCACCCCCTCCTCCATCTACTTCTGAATTTAAACTCAACTCATTAGGCATGTGCATAAATTGCTACGATTCCTGCGAGCGAGTGACCTCATTTTAACAATGGATTGCGAAAAAAAAGTGATTTGGATTTCTTGAGGGAGTCGCCATTTTTTTCTACGAATAGCGTTTTCTGCTTTGACGGAGGATTTTTCACCAGGAATACGTGGGAAGTATTTGCTGTACCATGTTTTTTTTCTGTTTAAAAAAAAAAATGTTTTATTCCAAGTCTGATGATAAGGTGGACTTTCGACTTGACTCAATGTTTAAATCATGGTAAGAGTTGGGGAGCAAGAAGGGGGGCTGCCCGCCCCATCAGAATTGAGAATCGTAAATCATATGGAACCCCCTCCATAATTTCTGTATGGTGGAAAAAAATCCTCGTAAACGATATTTCTTAGTCGCGGTGGAACTCTCGGTATATATTTAAAAGTATTTTAGCTTAAAACAGCCTAACTCATGCGCAGATAATAATGAAAGACCTTCGCGGAGCTTCAAAATGCGTCCAGGGTTAAACTTTCAAAAATTGTCCGGGAAAAATCCCCTGCGCCCTCCTAAGGCTTGGTTCTCAGTTTTGATGCAAATTTATTTCCATTCGTTTGAAAAAATCAAATGCATATTAAACAATTACTCTATTAAACCGATCATACCACCAGTAGTTTTCGTGTTATACAATTTATACACACACATAAAAGATCTGCTTAAATAAGACAAAATGCATACATTTTAAAACATGCCTTAACATTTAAAAACATTGGTAAATTTTTAAGTGAAAACTAAATTGGTTGAAAAAACTAAAAATGAAAAGCAGCGCGGAACGTAGAAAAATGTTTCTTTCAATGATCTCTCTCTTCCTCTCACGTTTATCTTCCCACGACCCATACCCTCTCTCGCATTTTCCCGGTCCTGAGTCGGAGGCTCACGCAGCTTCCGAGGATCAGCTACCAGTTGGTCAGTGGTCATTCATAGCTCTACTAATGTCCAGTAGCGTTCCTGATCGATGTTCCGCGCAGCTGGAATTCCAAATCTGGTCTACACGCCTACTCACAATCCAGATGCACGCCTCATGCAGAACCTTTTCGAAGAAGCCCCAGGGATGCCCTTGGCGCCCGCTGGGCAGGCGCGCGCCGGATTACAAGCACAATTAATTGATACATCCGATATTCGACATTTTTTACTGTGTAGATGGATGCGATCGAGTAATTTCGTTAGAACATTTACATGGGAATCGAAACGTTTCGTCACGGCAAAAAATAGCAAATACAGAACAGAAAATTTCTATATTCTCGCACGATTATAGAACTTTTCCTTCATGTTTTCATGTTCTTGCAATGGCAAATAATTCCAATCTCATAAAACAGGACTTAGGTACGCAAAAAGTTATTCAGACCGATCTAACTACAAGCATCTTAATCTGTCTTTATTCTCAGCCTTGTTCCAAAGACCAATTCAAACCTCATTTATTCGCAATGGAACCATAACAAAGCACAAAAATGGAATCACAAGACCACACGTATTTTGGTTTGGAGCGTTGCAAATATCCTATCAAATGCTGCTTGTACGATAGTTGCTAGTGATAACAAACATTAGTTGTTTCTTTTATTTAAATTGAATTGATTTTACCAAAAGGGAACTGACTGTGCGCTGTTGATTCTTTTTTCTTAATTGATTTGGCTCCATTTGTATTTTCAGGAGGAGGGGATCAAATAAATGAAAAATTTAAAGAAACATGATTTTTGAAACAAATTGACTGCATCGGTCGGACATAGAGGACCCGAAAATTTACTAAAATTAACTTTGACAAAATTATGTAAGTGCAAAGTAAAGAAGAAATGCTCTGACCAGGGTGTCTACTATAACAGGCTGACCAAAAATCAGTACTTTTACAGTACTTTTTCAGTGCATTCCCAAGAAATTCAGTACCTCCTCAATAGAAAAATTCAGTACTTTTTCAGTACCTCCAATTGACGAAATTCTATAAATTTCAAAAATTTGAATTTCTCGCTCAAAATGCAACAAAAATCACCAAAAAAATGAAAAATTCAGGACCATCTTACAGAATTTCCGCACTTTTTCAGTACTTCCGGACTTTTTGGACTCATAGACACCCTGCTGACGAGCACGAAATAACTTGGTTCATTTGGGCAAAATTTGATCCACTACCAATCTCGGTTCGGAGATGGCGGTTGAAAGTGGCTCTGCAATCGGATACTGGCGACTCACGACAAAATATCGGGGCTTTATTGGAAACGGATCCCTGCGACTGCACTATACGCTGCACCCCCCGCGGGAGGGTCCGGGTGGGGAGGGGGTGGCACACGTGCCGTTTATTATTCCCCGCCTGTCGTCCCGTTTCCGTTTCCTCGTCATTTTTCTGTTCATCAGCGGGATAATTAGCTCCAGCGCAGCATCCACCATCCATCGGCTGCGTTTATTAAACGTCGCCGATGAATGATGAGTGACGTCGCCCGCGTTGTCCGCTCCATTGTCGCTTTAGGGAAACGCGCCGTGGTCTGCCCGCCAGGGACGGAGTTTAGGGGGTCTACAACGCACATGAAACCTTGACTCTTCTATCTCAGATTCGTCTCTGTTGTAAAAATATTCGGTCATCTCGGTACCGAAATATGGATCAAATTCTGATTTTTGATGAATGAGGTGGCGCTAAGATTCCTTAACGCGACGTAATTCGTGTAAAAGGGGCAAAACAATTTATTGACTTGATGAATTTTTCGGGAAAATGGGCTTTTAAAATGGGATAACCAATTTAAAAAATGGGAAGCTTCCTGCGTTTTTATAAGGATGAACAGCGTGCGAGCCTTCAGACGTTAACAAATATTTCGGGATAATGCACGAATTCCTGAGTAAATTTTTGGATATTAGCCTTTCTAAATTTCCTTCGTATGAACCTTCAGGCGTTGTCAAATTTCCTACGATATAGCAATTTCCCCTAAAGCTCCTGAAAGTTTATAAAGGAAAAATATCCATAACTTGCCTCAAAAATACACATCTTATCGAGGGAAAATTGGCAACTCTAGAATGTTCATACGGCGTTTTCCCTTAGCACGGCAGCAGTCTCCTCATGACTAAATTTAGGCCAAAAGAATCCTCCAAATATAAATAAATTTATAAGCGAGTTCCTGTTAAAAAGGCTCAATGTGGGCCCGTGCTTGATTCCATCCATTCATATTCCAAAACGGGACCCAATATGGTTTACTTCTAAGGCGAGAAGACACTTCAGCCTCATCCTCCGCTCCTGACCCTTTTCAAGGCACCCTTACGCTCCATGCCGGGGACCGGGGCCACCCGCCGCCGCGCCACTATGAGGAAGGGTGCAACCTGCATAAGATTACGAGAATCTGCCGACCCTCCCCAATAAAAATACTACTTTATTCCATCATCCGTTACATAAATACATCCAGACTTGTCATAAGCGCCGCGCCGCGCTCACCCGATAAATCCCACCGCTAACGTCTATTTTATTCGGAATCACCGTCCCCGTCCCGGCTGTATGATTAACATTTGTCATCTCGGACATCCCGACCGAAGCCAGGTCGGTGGGGCCGGAGTTAAAGTCGAGTGCCCAACCAGAGACAGGATTGTATGTAATTATGCTAAAAGGAATTATGTGCATCAGTGGCGTGGCGTGCTTCGCGATATATCGATTGATATGCCACTCAAACCTATGAAAAAAGATCGATTATTAGGGTGTTCGCAGCGAACACCTTAGTAATCGATTCTCTAGCATAGCTTCAAATGGCGAGATATCGATAATCGATCATTCACGCCACGCCACTGATGTGCATGGGGTTTACGTGTGACATAGTTCCTTTCGGCATAAATACGTTCATCTGTATTTTAGAAACCCCGCACTCCTATCTTTCCCTGTAATATGAAAGTTACTTTCGAGAGTCTAACGATAAAATTCGCGTAATAGTGACTCATGACCAGAGAGGTAAGCAAATAGTTTGGAAAACCTAACCTAATTTGCAAAAACTCGCCCGGCATATTGCTCACCCAACACTCATCAGTCATCATTAAGCGAATTTGTCTTGATTTCTTGCCCGACAAGTTGCTCATTAACCATCATCATTCGAAATGAGCCAAGATTTCCAAGATTCCTTCGTTTTCCTATTTCCTGACTTTCCCTGACTTTTACCGGATTACTTTTGCTTTTCCTTGACTCCAAAATTTTCCCTAAATGGGAGGGGAGGGGGGGGGGACTAGGAGGTGTTGAAAAATATCGGGAGCGCGCTAACTTGGTTCTTCCTTAGCACGACAGAGGGCTCTGAAATATGGTCTCTGATCGCTCAAATCACACTGGCTGAAACCAAGCCCGACTTCATTCTGTAGCCGAACTTTGCATCTCCCGAGGCTACTTCCTCCGGCCCCTGGGAAGGGGGGAGGGGGGGGGGGGAGCTAAGAGGTGTTGAAAAATATCGGGAGCGATTAAGGGCAGCGATGGGCGCTGGTTAACGATGCTTCATTGGATAATTCGGGATTCGGACGCTGCGCGGGCTATCTATCGGACCGCGACGCGACAGCGAGACAACCGACAAGTGCCCGAGTGACATGTGCCGGCCAGATGCCCCCCCCCCCTCCCACGCGATGGAGCCCCTAGAAACGGGAACGGACGGGCATCAATGATGGGATGGGCCTCCAGCTCTTGAGATCCTCTCGAACGCGTCCAGTGATGCCATGCCGCGTCGAGGGTTCTCCCGATCTTCAGATTCGGCGTGTCAATAAACTTGAGCTATAGTATTGTTTATTTACATTCATTTATTATTTGATTTTTAATTATTTGAACGAATTTCTGTGATGGTCCGATGCGCTAGTCACTCTCAGGTCGCAACCTCTGGCTGCTATCGTGAGAAACAAAAGCACGTAAGTTCAGCAAGCCTCTTTCTTCATCCCGAGACGGCACAAAGTGACCTACACTCTCGGTCTACTTAACCAAAAATTTGGTTCATCAACCATGTCCTTTTGGTTGATCTGACCGAAATGAAGTATAACTCAAAGTAACATCAGTGGCGTGGCGTGAATTGCGATGTATCGATTGTTCTGCCATTTAAACCTATGGTAAAGAATCGATTATTAAGGTGTTCGCTGCGAACATCCTGTTTATCGATCCTTCTCTATAGGTTTAAATGGCCGATCAATCGATATATCGCAATGCACGCCACGCCACTGAGTAACATGTAGTAATCCGAAGGAACCAAAACACGGAAATGTTTAAATATATACTCATAATTCTTTGTTGATCAAAAACGGGACTTTTCGTTAAGTTTGGTCCAAGGGACTGGGTCGTAGCAACAACAATTTCACTTGATTTTGATGCGTTTTCCCGGGGATCTGGCACCGCAGGATTTTCGACCATTGCGGCATGATGGATCCCGAGAATTGGCCCGTGCCATCCCGTCCGTTAAAACAAAGCAGGCCATCGGACGATGCGCTTTTGAGCTGCTCGAAATTCGAGAGCCGCTGGGAGCCAGCCGCTATGCACCTAATTCATTCAGTTTCTCAGGCTGACCAAGAGTGACACGCCACTGACCCCTGACTAAATATGCGACGGGATTGCGACCCCGTCGTCAATTAAGAAAATTAATTTGATGGATGCGAATTCATGATAGATGTCAAGATTGTCGCACTGTGATTTTGATCGAAAATATGTGTTAAATTCGGGAGACGCTCTCCCCTCCCCACGACTAAAATAGCTTTACTGTAGACCCGTTAGTGGATATGGAGAGTATGAGGCTCAACTGGCGTACATTTTGAAATTGGGAAAGATAACAATTTCTGGCTCGATTCAGAAACAACGTAAGTACGTACCATTAGTTTCCCTAAGCACATACGTGATTTTATTACTGACGAGCCGAAAATTGTAGTTCCTAATTGCAAAATGAAGTCCAACTCATATCTGAAAAGTAAAGCAAGCGGCCAGCGAGTGCAAAAGGAGAGGAGAAAAACACTGGAGCAAGAAATGGACCACATTTTGCAATTAGGACTACAATTTCTGCCTCATCCGTAAAAATACTTATGTGCGTAGAGAAACTTACGGTACACACGTTGTTTTCAAACTGAGCCAGAAATTGCAGTTCGGAATGGTAAAACGCAGTCCACATAAGATCTACGCCCCCCGCAAAAATTGCAAAGAGGGGACCCTTCCCCGCCAATGATCTCACTTCCTCTAGCATTTGAAGTCTTAAACAAATTGCCAGATGCCAAAAACCAGATGCAGATCTATTCCGAGAAAATATTTGTAGGTATATGCTCGGCTAGTAATGGCAAGAGGTAGAGACGATGGATAGGTCAATAATGAAAGTATTCACCGATACTGTTCAAATTTTGGAAAATCTGAGCGAACGGGTTCCCTCCAATCGACTTTCTGACGTCGACTTCGGTTCTAGGGGCTTGTTAAGGCTTACAATTAATCTGGGCACACAATTTTATCAAGCAGTGTGTGAAAACTACCCCAACATTTTTATCTGTGAGAGCAGGTAAAAGACATGGTGGATTCAGGTGCTCGGCGCGCCGAAACGCGCCTTAGAGGAGAAGGGTTTAAAAATTATCAGCTAGAGTACAAATATGGAAAGGATGGGAAATCGATATGAAAGGAACGCCCGGGATCAGGTTGATAGAGTAAGAGGGAACGTCTTCTAGTAAACCTCGTTTCTTCAAGGAGTGCAAGATTTACATACACGAGAGTGTTTCTTCATATGAGACGTTTCACTATATCCTTAAGTTTCATTTCGAAGAAGACCTTTCAAGCTCTCAGGCTCATTAATACTCTTGGACCAAGGGGTCAATACTTGACATTGTGTAGAATGAGAAACAAGGAAAAAATATATGTTTTTAAAAATCAAAAAAATAAAAAAAAGGAGAAAGAGAAGAGAGAAGAATAAGGAGAAAGAGAAAAAGAGAGAAAGAAAGAAAAAAAACCATAAGATTTGATGACATCTATGCTGCATAACTCACCATTAGGCAGATGGTCTTTGAATTTAAAAACAGCCAAAAACACTCACCTGGAACAAAAATAAGAGGAAAATTATGTTAAGATTTAGCCAGCAAGGGTTTATGAGAATCAAAGAAAATAAAATTAACGCACTTAAGAAGACCAAAAACATATTCGAGCCACATTTTTTAAATGGTTTATTTCCTGTCTGATACTGGAGGAAAGTTAAACTTCTCATAAAAGTTCGACTGTGGAGCTTTCACCTTTCTCTTTTCCCGCGATATATGAATCAATTTTCAAGTGACGGGTGTTAAAGTTCTACTTCCATACACTCATACTTTCATATTCATTATACGGTCAGATCTGGAAATACTTGAAAAAAACGAAAACGCTCGATATACAAACTCTCAGTACATGAAAACAAATACCTATACATGTCGAACAGTTTCGGGGAAGAATGGGAGTAAAAAAAGAAGAGGGAGAGAGAAAAAACAGAAATAACGACCGACGCCATGTACAATCATAATTCCAGAACAATCCCAAGCTGCTCGAAAGCTCGCTCCAGCACGAAACACGAGCCATGGCTAAAAAAGCTTCACAGGAGTTCGTTAAACACGCCTTAAAGGCTATTATTACTGTTTACGAGGGGGTGTTTGCGGAGTCATAAAGCGGAGTTACGGTGACTGCGATTCGTAACGTATGCATATCCAGACTACATACGTGACTGAGTATGGCATATGTTACTGAAAAAAAACGAGACCTGGTAAAAGTAAAACTTTCATGATATTGTACAGAAACACACGTAAATAAAAATTTCATAAGAAGTTATCCGAGGGTTCTCAAGCTATTGTAAATGGATGAAAATCAGCTGTGAAAAGAACAATATGATTTCACAGACGAAAGGAAAGCTTTCACTGTCAGATAAGTACCACGAAACTGATTTTTGCATCAAGATTTCATGAAAATAATACTGGAAAATTTGCCAATGTGAGCTAATTTTTTCGAGACCAGTTAACAGGTTCCGTGTTTTAATGTATTGTTCATCTCCGTTCTTCAATGCAATACACAATGATACTGCTCATATACTTGCTAGCAGAAATTTTGAAACTACTGATTTCAGTACACACCACAAAAGCTCAAATGAGCTGATTTTTGCGGTTTGTTGGGCGTATTCTGCATACAATTTAATTGGAGCGCCTCGAAGTGCGAATTTTTACCCTTATCACTGAAATAAAACTCCGGCCGTGGAGACCGTGCTTACGGGCTATAAAGACATACCGTCCGCGTTCCGGGCTCAGAAGCTGAAAGTTCCGGGCGTAGCACCCGGAGAAATCGAAGCTACGGCTCCAGCGCCTGGAACTTTCGGCCTTTCAACCCGGAACGGACGGTATGTCTATATAGCCCGTAACTATTTTTTTTTTCAGTGTGCTGATGGTCCATTCAAAAAGTCCACCACGGAGTTTTTCAGAACGTTCTTTATTTATCCTTGGAAGGACGCAAGTCATGTACGTAATGGCGGTTTGAAGTCTACCGCATTTATTACAGGCGCCGCAGGAAGTTGCGCTTATGTGTCGCACCGAGGCGGCTGAAATTCCGAGGTCATTAAGTCAGTTTCCTCTGGGGGCGCCGGGCTGAAACGACTCTCCCAACTTTCCCCGGTGTTCGCGCCGAGGATGTACAAAAAACAGGGGAGGGAAGGAAAAGGAAAGAGTTACATCCCTCATTAACCTGTGCCGACAACTTTCGTTTGCTCTTGCTTCCTGCGCCGACTATTTTTGCCCACGCGCTACGCACAGAGGGACGAGCCCTTTCGAAGAGGTCGAACATAATATTCGTTTTCTAAAACTGAAATTTTTTTTTTCTTTGTGGTAATTTTATTTAAATTTAACGTAACTACTACAAATGTTCCCTTGTATCGATCTGTATGGTTTAAAACTAAAACTACACAAATTGCATTAATTTTACATGGTAACGTTAGATAATACGATACTGAAAATGTTGATGTTAATTTCGTCACATTTTTTCAAGGGATGTTTCTTAGAGAAAATTTGACGAGAGGAACTCATTGGAGGAACCGGTCACTTCGAAGGGGGCCGCAAGGGGGTCAGAGGGGCTCCCCCTAGAAAATTTTTAAGGCATATGCTTTTGCAATTTGAGTCAATTTCGTCATGAATTACCAAATCTAAGCGCCCTTCCTTCTCCTTTGCTCCTTACCTTCCTTCTTTCTTTCTTGTTCCCTTTTTCTCCTTCTTGTTTTTTCGGGCGAAGGGGGAGGCGTACGCTCCCTACAACCCCCCCCCCATCCGCTCGTGATGGAACCACTTTTGAACGCTATATTTGAGATTAACAAGAATATAAGCTCATAATGCTTCCCCATCAATCAACAATGTGCTAAAGTTGTACATTGTCTGCTACCCTATATAGATGAGGATTGTTTTGGCATCGGTAAAGGCAAGCAAAGCTCTTTACTGAAGTTGGGAAAACTGAAAGAATCGAGACAATTTTGGGGGAAATAACCGAAGCAAATCGATAGTTTTCTTGTTTAATTCGGCTCGTATAGGAACGTTGAGAATAGATTGCGGGGATGGAATTACGTGCCGAGTGGCAACTACGCGACTGGAAAGTGTGTAAGTTTTTACACTTCTCGTCCTTTCGGTTATCACCCTTTTGTGACAGACTTGTATACATAAACATCCAAAATTATCCGCGGAGGGATGCGCAGAGACAGAGGCACCCTGCCCGGGTTCAAGGGCGATGCGACGGCGGCAGCAATGATACATTGCAAGGTCCCAGCTTGGAGCCCTCGCCCCCCCCTTACTTGCCCCCCCCCCCCTTAAGATGCTCTCGCTGAGGGAGTCATCACCGCGACAAATTTCTAACTCGCGACGATTTGGTTGATTTACCACTTCCAACATTCATCAAAATTTTCGATGACAGAAATAAGGGTTGAAGGCGTCACACTATGTCAGAAAGCCGAGAGTTATTCCGGAAAATTGACGGATTTTTAGAACGGTAATTGACGGCCAGAAATGATTATATTAATGATTTTTCGAGAGAGAAAGCGTAAGGACTCTAAACAGTGGTGGCAAAGAGCCATTCTCAATTATTATTGCAGTTTATTTTTTCGGTTAAAATTATATTTATTCGTGCACATCTGAACGTTAACGAGGAGGAGCCTCAGTGCATGACACGGGTGTTGATTGATTTTAGTTGAAGGATTTTAATTGAAAATGACGGAGCGCGGAAAAGTTACGAGCAGTTTAATTCGTTTTAGAACTCGATAGAGCTTTAGACGTGAGATTTTGGAGAATTTGAAAAATTTAAATTTCCGTGCATTTATTTAAATTTTTGTTTAGAAATTTTTAAAAAAGAAAATCACCTAAAGGGGCCCTCAGACTAATTTTTTTTTTCTTTAAGGGAAGTTGGGTAAAACTTCTTAGTAGAAAAATAATGTTAGGAAAGACAAAATTGAAAATTTTGCGAATCCATCAAGTAGGTTGTGCTTGAGAAAAGTGTAACTAGAGGTAAAAAAGCATTGTTTTGAGAAAATCCATCTGAAAGTTTTGGACAAAAGTGGGAGCTTCATGAGGGTATCAGATTGCATTACTTTGTGCGTCATTAAACGTTGCATAACTGATTCAATAATGATCATACTCGAAGCTCTCGTCATGGATTATATAGATGAGGATATTTACACAGTTCGATTCAACAAAAATGAGAATTTTTTTTCGCCAGAAAGTGACTCATGACTCCCCTTAGATTTGTAAATTGTCCAGTGGTCCATCGTTGCCCTTCAGGATGAAAACCTCAATGCAATGCACCGGAGCGGAGCCTCGCTTAAGCCGAATTCCCACGCAGGTGGGGGGGGGGGGGTTAGAGAGGAAAGGGCGATATTAATAGAATGACGGATGCGCTACCTTGCCGCGGGGGCGGGGACGAAGGTGGGCAGGAAAAAGCGCGGAGGGGCGGGGCGGCGCGGGAATTATGGAAAGAGATGGTATATTTTTAAGCTTGACCGGAAACGGAGCCTGGAGGCAAATTCGAAATTGAAGGGCCAGATTCTGCATCCGGTGCCCGGGGGCGGGGGCGGGGCGGCGGGGGCAGGGGGCAGGGGCCACGTGCCCCGGGAGCGATGCTCCTCGAGCCCAGACGCGGCTCAAATCTTAAATATCTTATTAATATTTCCATCCGCGACGCAGCTTCCTCTGCCGCTGCGGACGCGGACACCCGAGAGCCGGTCGTGTGCTTGAGGGGGAGACGCGGGGGGTGGTTTATTGCGAGGAGCAGGCTTGAAAGAGAGAGCAAAAAGCGAGAGGGCTTTTCCCAAAAACTCCCGACACTATCCTCGCTTTTCCGGTTGAAAACAGTCTCAGTGGGCCCCGGCCCCTACATGCCTGCATAGACGATCAAATTCTCGAACCAATTCCGATCAAAGTAGCATCAAAGTGTCGGGAGTCATCAGTCTGAAACTCATTAATTTGCTTCATTTTAAAATGAAAACTTGGCAGAAATGTTTGAGGAAATGATGAATGGTGGTACTCCGGTCTGATCTTACTTTGAACAAAAAAGTGCGTCCCGTCAAAATTTGATGGTAGACGGTGACCACCAGTCATCAGCATTGTCTACTTTGATCGGAATTGGTTCGGAATTTGATCTTCTATCGAGGCCTTACCAGTGGCACGGCGTGGCTTTGCAATGTATCGATTGATCTGCCACTTAAACCATTGGAAAAGGATCGATAAATAGAGTGTTCGCAACGAACACATCAATAATTGTTTCTTTACCATACTTTCAAATATGGATGCTCGATCGTTCACGCCTTGCCCCTGGCCTCTTCACAAGATACGAACGGCCTCAATGCTTCCGAAGTTATATTTGCAATTTTCGAAATTTTCCCTCTCGCGTTCGGCATTAGATGTCACTACCAATTTGTTTCACACGAAACAACTTTTAACTTAATACAGTTTGCTATACGTATACTCCTAAACTCTGTCATAAGCTCGACTTTTTGAAACCATGAAGGGTGGAGATCCTATTTTTTTTTGCAATGGCATATTTTTGGAATCTTACGACGAATTTTTTCGGATTTGGATCATATTATGGACTTTTTACGGGCATCACGATCCAATTTTAAAAATTACGGACTTAACTTTAATTGTACAAAACAAGCCGCGTAGGCACCCTACAGTACATGAGTATATAAATGAGAAATTTTGCTCTTTCAAGTTTAGAGGAATACATTCTTCTTTTTGAAATCCATCCTGTTACAATTCCATCGAAAACATAATGTAAAAAATAAGTCCATGTATGCTCACCAAAGGACATTATATACGGTAGTATGCACGTTTTCATAGTGCAGCTACGATGCTCTCTCCTACATACTTTGTGCCAGAAAGCCCTGAATATCAATGCACCCGCTCACAATATGCCACCGACAGACTCCCAAGCGCGGTACGAAACAAACAATCTGCCGACCGCAGAACAAAGGGCAGAGAGAAATTCTAAATGCGTTCCAAGATGCGTGGTCGCGAGAGGAAACGTAGATGGAGTAGAGAAATTAGAGGAAACGTACATTTGTTTACGGGCAGCAGTGAGTGCATTTGCTGCAATATTATTTCACCAAAGCTCCAAACTTCCGTTTCCGACGAGCACTTTACTCGGTGTTGACACTCCCACTCCCACCCCCACCTCCTCCTCAAAGGGATCCTGAGGAGGGGGCGGGGGGAGGGGTCGAATCGCGGGACATCCGGAGCTGACGAAAAAAGCCCGCGTGACCTGAAATGACGTAGACGAACGCATGAGATGCGGAATACGCTTCTCCAACGATAACCAATTGGTTTCACGCTCTAACATCGAAGTTACTGCTTGACGACCCGACGTGTTCGGAGATGCTAAAATCAAACTCACACTGAAAAAAAATTCTCGGCGTTTTTACCACGGTCCGTTAGTACCTTTATCATCTCATATTTTTTTACCAATTATTGGTAATTTTACCAGACTGTAAGCTTACCTAAAAACCGATATTTTTACTGTTTTTTTTTTCAGGTAAGAATACCACTTTTATTGGTAATCAATTCCCGGTAACTTTGCCATTTTATCTCGGTAATTCTACCACAGTCGATAAAAAATATTGGCGTTTTTACCAAGGTCCAGTAAATTACGAGTATTCATAATTTTACCAGATTCTCGTAAATTACCAATTCCATAAATAATAATTTTACCAAGAAAAAGCTGGGATCAAATAGAATTCTTGGTAATTTTACCCTTTTCTTAGTAAATACACCGAGATTTTTTTTTTCAGTGCACCAGAAAGGAGACAATGTCAATGTGAGAGCACGGAACGGCGTTAAGAACTGGAAAACAATTCCTAACATGGACTAAGGAATGTGTCCTCCTTTTTTCGCTAACAAGGTCAATTTCAATTGATTGGGGAAGTTTGGTTGAAGTTTTGTTCTCCCCCACCCCCTCTCAGAAAAACGTAAGCTGAAATGACACTCGTGGCACTCCCGTTAAAATTCATGCCCGAGAGAATCATTTGGATAAAACCGCCTTCCTGATCGCCCATCCCTCCTCTAGCGTCATGTGCGACAGGTGAAAACTTTTGATTTCGGAGTTTCATCACTGAGCCATAAAAATTACATTCTTAATGATACCAGCGTGTTAGATAAGTGGCTTAGCCAACAAGCTGGGAGTTTTTTTTTTTTTTTTTTTTTTTTTTTTTATTTTGGAAAACAAGATGACAGGTAGCTAAACAGCAATGATGGAAGTAAGGCGCTATACTGCTGCCCGTGAGGACAAGTAGAATTGTAAATTCCCCGAATTGAAAACTTCGACTATTGCCGGATAGTTGTAGAAGAGCGATCCTTATTTGAAATCTAAATATGGAAGCGATCAAAAAAGGCGCAGAAGCCTTAAAAAAACTTATCGATCTTTTACTTCCTTCGGTTTTGATTAAGATTCTGTGTTTAAAGAGCAGTTTTGATTTTCTGGTTTTCTACATTTTCTTCCTTTTCACCTCAAAGACCTTATTGTTCTCCTTCCTGCAATACTCAGGCTTCCTTGCAGTTAAAAGTCATCCATTTCTCTCTCCGAGCACCTAAACCACCTAACCATTGGCGTGGCGTGCTTCGCGATATATCGATTGATCTGCCACTAATACCAATGGAATAGGATCGATAGCAGGGTGTTCGCTACGAACAACTTAATTATCGATTCTTTCCCATAGCTTCAAATGGTGAGATAATCGACAATCGATTATTCATGCACCTGCTACTGCAACTACGAACTCATTTTAAGCCTTTTTTCCTCCTCTACCAGTGGGTTGTGGCAGTGACGTGGCTTTTACTTCCTTAAAGCGAGCACACACACGCACAGTCCTAAATGGATCGTGTGCTTCGAAAACGTGCCAAACTTCGGAAAAATCGAACTTTCGATTAACTGCGGAAATTGTTTTGGGTCTCGGGCGTCTTCCGTCCCCCTCCCCCATTTTTTTTTTTTTTATTTGCATCGAGGATATAGGCTCGAATTTTGTTTCTTTCGAGAAGTACGCCTAACTCCAAGATTTAAAAATGTTCACATTGAATTATCGAAGGACCGACAAAATTCATATTGTGAGCTATGGGGCTCATAGTACCTTCGTAGAGAGTAGAACTACTGCGATGCGCTAAAAACATTGTCCACTTGCCAAATTTTTTTGAAAAATTCAGTTCATCACAAGTGTTTTTCTCCTCCGAGTTGGGCACTTTTTGTGACATACACTGGAAAAAAAACACATTAGATCTAGAGTCCAGACTATTAAAAACATCGACAAGAAAAAGTACTCTTGATTCAATCAGAATCTAGCTTAAATCAAGAACCAAAGCCTCTTAATTTAAGCGGATTTCTTTTGATTTAAGCAAAAATCCGATTGAATCAAGAGTATTTTTTCTTGTCAATGTTTTCAAGAGTCTGGACTCTAGATCCATGGTTTTTTTTTTGTTTTTTTTTTTTTTTTGTTTTTTTCTTTGGTTTTTTGTGCACTGTCCAAGTATCGACGCATCTCCACGGTTTGAACTACGCCACTAATGCACCAAAAACATTTTCCACTCGCAAAAAAAACCTTTCGAAAACTTCAGATTTTCGCGAATGTTTTTCCCCCTCGGAGTTGGGCACTTTCCGTGACAAGCCGTTCAAGTATCGACGCATCCCGGTCGGAATTGAACCCAAGTTGCGCTAGGTGGTGCGAGAGGCTTAGCGCGCTACTTGGAGCGGAGGTGAGGAAACGTATGTTTGGCGCTCTTCAGTTAACGCGATTCAATTACCGGAGCAGCCCTCGCGTTTCCCACCGCGGCAACTTAATTACTCTTTCATGCCTTTCCGAGCGTTTTCGCGTTGTCGCGGTAGCCGCGGCCTCAACAAATTAATTTCTGTTGTGTTAGGCTCCCGAGTTTTCCGGAATTAACGGCCGCTAACGTCGTTAATTTGATGACACCTCCGAAGTTTTCCGCCCAAGTCGGGCTCTTTTCTTCCCGGAAAAGCGAGGGGGGATTGTCGCCCGGACGCCCTAATTTTCCGGAACATCTGATCGCCTTCCCATATTGTTTGGGGTCTGGTGACGAGCCCTGCGATGGTTCGGAAAATTTCCACGCCGAGGAGAGATGACACACCTCATAGACGAAAAAACCTCGTCTGTTGGTACTTGTTTACCTGTTTTTTTAAAACACTACGTTTTGATTATAACCAAATAAATAGGTGCATTAATAAGAAAATGGCTCTTTTTTTAAAACACTGCGTTTTAGTAAAACCAAATATTTTTAATTTATTTTTTTTTTAATTTTTTAAATTTTTTTTATTATTATTATCAAAATAATCTTGGAATCTGACCGTCAACAGACGAAAACCGCAATTCTTTAATTAACATTGACATTGATAAATGATATCAGAAAGCTATCATGTGTTGCATGTTATCATTTATATTTTGGCGTATTCGTGCTAAATTGAACTAGGTAAATGCAAATTGTTTAAATCAAAAGAAACTATGATCAAAACATTGTCGTACTACATAGTTTCTTTTCGAAGTGTGTTTTCCTGTGTTTTTTTTAAGCATAGATAGTCCATTTAATGGATTTCTAGAAAGCTTGATGAAAAAAAATTAAAAATGGATAAAAATAAAGCATGAATATATGTAAATAGATTGGGACTGAGAATTAAATTTTCCCGGAAAATGAAGAGCCGAAAAAAGAAACTTTCATAAAGACTGTCACGGAATTCCTGCGGCTTTCTGAAATGTGAGTAAACAGTGGATACGAGGGCATGTCAGCATGCGCGTCTGTCTTTCTGTTTCTATATATAATTTTTCCGGGAGAGTAGATTCCAGCTTGAGATTTCTCAGAACCCACCTGAGTATGAAAAATTCCCTTCCCATTGCCTTGTATATATAGCGACATAGAGCAAACAAAGGCTTTGATATAAGCAGAAATGTATGGTGTACGAAAAGAACACACTGAAAGGATTAGGAATAGGCAGAAGCAAACGGGCCTTTGACCTCTGTAAAGTCCTAAAGAAACATTCCGAAAAACAAGGTTTTTCTCCTAAAGTTAGCACAATTTATTTCTAGCCTCGCCAATAGCCACACTGGAAAAAAAAAACACATTGGATCTGAAGTCCAGACTCTTAAAAACATCGACAAGAAAAAATACTCTTGATTCAATCAGATTTAAGCTTAAATCAAGAACCAAGCCTCTTAATTCGAGCGGATTTCCTTTTGATTTAAGCTTAAATCTGATTGAATCAAGAGTCCATTTTCTTGTCAAAGTTTTCAAGAGTCTGGACTCTCGATTCAATGATTTTTTTTTTGTTTTCTCCAAGTGCAAAATTTCATTCTTTCCTTTAAATATTCGGTTCTATCCGGCAACAAAACGCAGACCTGTTCCGATTCAAATCGGATTCAAAGCCTCGGCACCCACTGAACTAGTAAAGTCGGGGGATTAGAGCTAACCCTCCCCCCCCCCTCCCGGGAGGAGGAGGGTTAGGATGCGCCGCGCCGACTCGGGTGAACGGAAATACTTGAATTATAGGGTGCTGGCTCGGAATTCCGAAACTCTTAGGCGCAAACGAAACCTAATAGCTCGGGGACGAGGGGTTTTGTTTGGCAGTTAAAACAAACCAGACGTCTAGATTGAGGCTTACAATTAGACGGAGGGGGGGGGACGAGGGGGGCTCCGCATCTTAAATGACTCATCCCTTTCTTTTTTCTTCGTCTCCTCCGCGGTTAATTTTTTAATAAATCAAATGCCGCGCTGCGTTAAATCATGTCCCGCCCGGCGCGGCGCGGCGCGACGCGCGGTTTCGACGACGCTCAGCCCGAGATTCGCGAACCCATGCTGGAGCGACTACAGCCGAGATTTCGACGTTTTCCAGAGTCACCGCCAGACAGTGAAAAAAATCGGAATTTTAATAATAATCGACAATAAATAATAAAAATGAATGCCAAATCTGAACTTTAAATCCGCTTAAACTTGTCGGAATCGGTTTGTCGGCTAACCCTCTCCTTTACTACACTGGAAAAAAAACGCATTGATCTAGAGTCCAGACTCTTAAAAACATTGACAGGAAAAAATACTCTTGATTCAATCAGATTTAAGCTTAAATCAGGAACCCAACCTCTTAATTTGAGCGGATTTCCTTTTGATTGAAGCTTAAATCTGATTGAATCAAGAGTATTTTTTCACGTCAATGTTTTCAAGAGTCTGGACTCTAGATCCAATGTGTTTTTTTTTCCAGTGTAATGTCTTCATTTCATCGAGGTATTTATTCTCCAGAAACTGCTTATCCTTGATTCAAGTGATAACATTTTTGATGAGACGACGAATATTTTGACTTCATGGAGATATATGTTCACCTCCCATGTAAAAAAAAAAAAAAAAAAAAAAAAAAAAAAAAAAAACTTTTTCTGTAATATTCCACTTTTCGTGACGCTTAAGTTTCAAGCTCAAACAAAAAGGCTTTACTTCGTCATTACTTCGTCTCTAAAAGGGGAATGTTTTTTTGCCCTAATGAAGTTTAATCGTTTTTTGAATTGAAGGATCTCCGTCATTTTTAACGTTCCCTAATTTTCAATTTTTGATAATTCACTTTTTTGCACTATGGGTTTCCACACTAATTTTTGCAAACACTTTCTCACAAATAAAGACAATTAAGAGAACTTTTTTCAATTAAGATACCCTCTCTGGATTTAGAGACGTAATCACTAATGCAGTTTGAGAACCCATGTCTGGAGAGTAAATAGCTTTTAGAGGCCGAAAGTCATCTTCTACAAATTGCGGCCGATACACAACCCGGTCCCTTGGAGTACGATTTCCAGCCCTGCTTCTTACCGAAAAAAGATAACTTTTTCAAAGCGCTAGGGTACTGGTTGTAAACAAAATAATCCCGAGGGCTGTTCGTACGTACTAAATTAAATATCCTCAGCTCTGCTCCCTGCAGCGTTCGTATCACTTTATTGCCGACTGCTGACTTTTATATTAATAACACGCTGAGTCTTTGCATCAACACGCCGGCATTGGGATCGTAAAATAATCCATCTGTATTTCTACACCTCCGGAACGAGATTGCCAAATCGGATCGGGAGACTTTCAGCAACAGGTATACGTGAGTTTAGTAAACGGCAGCAGCGAAGGTGAATAGTATCATAGCAATACCTTAAAGCGAAGTATTTTCAGGGTGTCTACTAAAACAGGCGGGCCAAAATTCAGTACTTTTACAATACTTTTTCAGTACATTTCCAAAAAATTCAGTACCTCTTCAACAGAAAAATTTCGTCAAATTATGAATTTTAAGGGGTGCGTTTTGATGAAAATGGTACAGAGAGGCCAATAACGTATCTACTAAACTTCTACGCTTCGCACTAGAGAAGATACAGACTTTAACAGTACTTTTTCCGTACCTCCATTTGACGAAATTCGAGAAATTTCAAAAATTTGAATTTCCAGCTGAAATTGAGACTGATCACAAAATGAAAAAAAAAAAATCCGGACCTCTTGTCGAATTTCCGCACTTTTTCAGTGCTTCCGGACCCCCCATAAAAAGCTGATACTATTTCCGGACTGTCCGGAAATTCCGGACTTGTAGACACCCTGATTTTGTACTTTACTATTTTTCTACGATCGAAAATCCGCGCATGGAGCTTGAAGCCACTACAAGATGTGGAGAAGTAGTGGAGATGGGGACTGACGACGCGACGCTACGCCGACAAAGCGACGGCGAGGCGCACACTAATACGATTTAATGGGAGAGGTCGGACATGTGATTTTTGACTAGAACTGGAAAATTTGTTGTAAATTTCGTCAAATTATGAATTTGAAGGGGTGCGTTTTGATGAAAATGGTACAGAGAGGCCAATAACGTAATTACTAAACTTCTATGTCTCGCACTGGAGAAGATACAGACTTTAAAAGTTTCGACATCATGATCAACTATTTCAATTGATTTGCTTCACTGTGCGGCGAGGGAGCGCCTCGCTCGGATAGGGCACCCTTTGCCTGGAAACCTTGACCGAGATGCCGAGATGGGTGAACTCTTGAACTTCCGCCGACCTGTGGAGCAGACCTGCACTTGTTTACCGGAAAAATGCAATAACTTCCGACTCCTTCCCCGCCCGCCCCTCCAAAAGGTAGCTTTTTTTACCCCTCTTCCATGCAAATGAACGAGAGAGAGCCGCATCCCGCTGCAACTCAATTCTCGCGCTCCGCTCAAAGCTTCCTCGGCTACTCTCGAACCTCACACGAAGTTCAAAACGTAAAAGAGGGAAAAGAAGCATAAGTTTCGCGAGGCTATGAGGCAATACTGAGCGCCTTAATGCAAAACTGGGTTGAATATGTTAAAGTTATACTCGAGTTATTGAGAGTGAGGGATGGGATGTTTACAATATTGCGCAGAAAATAGCGGGAAATTTTTTTATGAATTCATGCAGTAAAGATATGCCTGATTTTAAGAAGGTAGGCAAAACCTGTCTTCTTGACGTCTGCTAGAATATCACACCTTGGGGGCGACTCTATATCTATTTGATTCCCATACCACTACTGATGCTCGTGCGAGCGCATTTTGCCTACCTCATCAAATGAAGGCAAATCAACTCGCACGAAGGACACATGTCAGTAAGCGTTCCACCGTTTAACGAGACTTTTTCAGTAAGCTGGAACGTCTATATGGATTGAATATCTTTATAAGATTTCCTTTAACACTAGGGGGTGCGCGTGGGGGACGGGGACTCCCCTGACCACTTCGCGGTCCATCCCCCCCTCCCCCCAAGCGCTCCGCTACTAAGGTGTTATGCGTTACGCGTTATTCTTATGATTTTACATTTAACGAGTAAGATTTGACAAGAAGCCCTATTTAGTGATTGCACACTCAAAATGAGAAGCTCAAAAAGACACATCAATGAGCCCCAACCTGACCACAAGGCTGGCCAATCGCGTCGTGTGTTTCGATACATCGCCCATTTTTAACTTGCTATAGTTAAAAAAATGTTGGTTTGAAAAAAAAAATTGTTTTCACCTGTAGATGCAAGACCTCCCGATCTCGTAGATCTCAAGGCTGCAGAAATTCTGACAGCCCACGACCTCCACCCAGTACAGAATCGAGGATGCCGAAACTGACCCTAATAAAGCTACCGAAAGACTTACTACGCTCATCAACACACATCCATATTCATAGCTCTTAGCGCGCGTTCCCTCGCATGGATACGAATGCAAATGCGCGCGCGGAAATGCAACGGAAGGACGCGCAATGCACTGCGAGTCCCAAGGCCGTTACGCCGCGCGCCGTCACGCACCCTCGTATACCAGGGATGGTATACGAATGGCGAGGCGGCTGCGTGACACTGGATTGGCCATCCGAAAAAGGGCGAATTACACCTCGGCACTGACCTACCCCAACAAGGGTAAAATCTATCACCGTGCTGACTTGCTGCCCATAATGATGTACCCGGAGGGTCTCGAGACACAAAAATAGGAACACTCGGAATTTCGCGATGCATATTCCTGACATTTTCCTGTTACCTTGGGAATTTTTTTCCCTCGTCTAGTCCTAGATTTCCACTTCGTCCAGCAAAACAGAGATACAGTTAATAGGAATACATGTTCAGATGAAAGAAGAAATATTAGAAGTCAATCAGAGACCCTCCATTCCAAATTTCTTCTGACGTCTTCAAAAATTTACTTTTATGTCCATTGTCCAAACAGTGCAGCTGTTGATTTATTGCGTGTCTAGGAGCTGATTGTTGAAATTTGTAGACAAAGATATGGACAAAGAAGACATAGGGAGTATGGAGCGATCCTATTGGTTGAAATGGTTGGTTCCTGCAGACCAAGAGAGAAAACGATGGATTAACTATACGTTCTCTCATAAGTTACCGTTCGTTAGTCTATTAACTACGTCCTTTGTCCATTGCAACCACCCGCTTCCACCAATAGGATCCCTCCATATCCCTTTTGTCTTTTCTTTCCAACGCTTTGCCTACTTAATGTCAGCAATCAGGCAACTGGGTGCTTCTCAACTTGCCTGAGCACTTTGCATTTGGTACGGACTACATCTAGCGGTAAACTCAACCAAGAGCAAGAATTAAGGATCTCCGACGAAAGTTTCACGACTAGGAACCTATTAAGATTTTAAGACGGCAATTAAAATTCGACTGGAGGCTCAACAACATATCAAACTACGGAAGTCCTGCCTGGGCCTGATCGGACTGATTGGAGGACACGCGCGGTAGAATGATCACTTACTTCTTGAAGACGCCACCTCGCGGAGCGAAAAACTGATTAAGAATTCTGCGGATGACAAATAGAGGCTCTGCATTGATAACCAACGCTCATCTCGGAGATTAATTATTACTGACAAAGTATTACAACATCCGATGCTGTGAATAGTCGAGCAATTATGTAACGTATTTGCAAATTTTTCCACCGCTGAATCGAGAGAGCACTGAGAAAAAATCGTTGTTGAATACAATTCTACGTTGGATACAACAAATCCAACGCATCTGATACCATAATTCGGGGGATGTTTCGGATAATTATGGAGAAGCAACATTTTAACAATACTGTAATTGCGCTGGTTCCTTCTTGCTAAATGCGATCCAATTGTGTTTCCAATCAGACAGTATTCTTGGTAACTATGGAGCGGTGGTGGAGGCAAGCTTTCGCGACTGGAGTTCCGACGCTGATTTCCTCTCTTTCAAAAACTCAACACTTCAATGTGTCAAATTGAATGGTTTATACTTCTCGCTTATTGTGGAAAGAGGCAAAAAATAGAGAGACGTAAGGAGTTATTTGCACAGGCGAAACCGAGCGATTTCTATGCCAGACGGACGTGTTGAACACGCTGTCGGAATCCAAAATCACGGACCCTGAATTAATTTAGATGTCGCCGTCGGGCGGACAATCTCCTTGTTTCCAAATCGTGCTGAAAACAAATTGACTCACTGAAAAAAGAGATTGCCTTTCATTTTGTCGTATTAATTAGAACAAAATTTTAATAAATCTACAAAACGATGACTATTATGACGTTCCTAGTTCTTTTTACCTTTACTACTTCTTTTGACAACTGTAAAATGCAAACTACGAGTACCAATCAGTAAACATGAGTGTAATTAATTGTTCGAGCAAAGTAAATCTAATCTATGTAAAATGCAAAATAGCTATTCGCCGCGCAAAGCTCTTAAGATTGACAGTAAACGGAACGGCGAATAGGTACCAATTAGATTCATCAGTACAAAAACAATATCTATGAGCTGACGTGGAGACGGAAAGGCGGGAGTGTCTTCCGAAACATTCTTTTACCTCAAAACTTCATGAAGAACTTCAATTATTGTAGTTGCTCATTTTTTCCCTCTATTTTTTTTTTTTTTTTTTTTTTTTTTTTTGCAAGACCGAAGAGTAAATCAGAATTATCATGTCGATCCCTTGCGTCACAATACTTCTTGCACTCGAAATTTTTCGTGTTCCATGGGTCAAAAAGCTATTTTTGATTCATAAATAAATGTTTTTAAGACTATATTTTTAGTGCGTTAAAAATTGACAATACACCATGGGAGTGTTCAACACAATGTACGATGAGAATTGAGTTAGCGTGAAGGGGTCATGGTCTGTCAACCGCTTCAAACTTAACTCATAAAGTATAGATAAACTCAACGTAGAATTTGAACTAAAGCTGGTGTTTTACTATTTATATTGGAACAATCAAAAATCTGTAATCCATAAGTCGAGCACCATAAGAAAAACGTATACAGCAGTTACAGATCGTCGATTCCCATACGATGGTACGTACCTCCAGCACAAGGTTGCAAAATTGCCCCATACAATTCAGGTTTTACCACAGTAAGCCTTCAATTTCTGTTCAGAGTTCGGCTACTTTTGGCGAGAAATCAGGAGAAAAATCAGTGACATTTGCAGTCAAAGATGTCCCGCGGTTTCCTTTTAAAAAATAAAATTCCCGAGTAGACATTGAAGCATTGAAACGTAGCTACGTCCCTTCGTCTGAGAAACGACGAAATAAGTTTATAACACCGTGAGAAAAGGCCTACACTTGGCCCCTATCTCTAACTGCTCGATGTGGCGACAGAGCTTTCCAAAGTAGACGGATCACAGACACCTGTAAACAAACAAACAAGGATCCCGATAGTGCCTGCTCCCGGCCCGGGCCCGGGCGGCGCGGCCGCGAGTCAACAAACAAAGCTCCCTTTCTGGCGGGGTCACGGGGTCGGAGACACACGCAGCCATCCAAGGCCTGATAAAGGAGCCCTTTCACGTTGGAGAGGTTAGGATCGGACCCGGGAGTCGTGAGTCGGCGAGAGGGTTGCGCCTTGCGCGCCCGCGGCCGCTCTCACAGACTAATTTATCCGATTGCCGTGACATCCAATTATATCCGTCCTCGGGGACCAAAGATTCCACCTCCCGAGCAGGATTCGAGCCGCGAGTGGGCGGAAAGTTAATATTATGCTTGTAAACAGGGAAAATTATTCAAGGCTCCTACCTGAGAGCGTCATTCGGGGAATTCTATGGGATGGGGGGGGGGGGCAAAGTTGTTGACAGAAGGTCAAATTTCCTGAGGGAGGGGAGGGGAAAGTACAATGCCCTAAAATCGACCAAAGAGCCCAATATAGCTTTTAAAAAAAGTTCAACTGTAAATTGGACGTATTTCTGCCAAACAGAACTATGTGCATTATGACGTGAGCCCTGTTATGCTGTATTCTTATGGGTCTCAGTGCTCATGTCTTAATGCACACAGTTCCGTTTGGCAGAAATACGATCAATTCCAGAGAGGAGCGGGGGATGAATGGGTGATACGTACTGATACGTGCATTCTTGTATACCTGTATGGAAAAAAATTGCAGTTTTCATTTATTGTTGGCGGTGAACTTTTAAAATGAAAAAACCGCATTTTTAGCCACATGCATGGCATCATCCGCTTCGATTGTTATAGTAAGGGGCCGATATGGAAATCAAGTTTTTTTTTTTTTTTTTTTTTTTTTTTTTTTTTTTTTATGAACGGCGCGGCGATGATGAAATATGCAGAGATTTGAAGGGAATTCAACCTCAGTAACTCCATATCAATCGTTGGCGATTCATTATTTGAAAGTTCAATTCATTTCAATGCGTACATTTTTCCCCGAGCGCAGGGATTTCTGATTGATCCATAGAGCGTTACTTCCATCAAGGAGCATTCACATTCACAATATTATTTAATGCACTGTACGCAAAAGAGAGAGGGGTGGTTGGGATGTACGTTGCGGTGCACTGCATATCGACAGGGGATGAAAGGATAAAATAGAGTAACCACATGGTCTACATTTAAAAAAATTCTTACATGCATTTTGGGGCATAAAAAGCCTTTTCCGTTGAAAAACCAATGATGAAAGTAAGAGCTAGCCTACCTCCGTGTAATTCATCCATGAGAGGGGGAAATTTGGGGCTTGAGCTATGGAAGCGTCACAGGGGGTGTGTCTAAAAAAAAACCCCGCTAACGTACGCTACGAATTATTGGAACCGCTGAGTTATTGAACTTACTAGTTAAACCGATTGGAGCGCTTTTAGGGGATGCATTCCAATTGAACGCTGAGAACCCTTGTTCGCACCTCCCTTAAAGCGCGGAGGCCGAAAATACCCCAGCTTCAACCGGGCGTTTCGAAATCCGAAAACCCATTTCATACTCACCTTCCGATAATTTACTTCACAAACGGTCGTCATCAGCTATTAGCACCCGGGAGTCAGGACGAAGAGAAATGGGCGCCATTTCAGCCCTCGAAGAGTGACTGGAGAGGGGGCTACTAGGGACGAGTTGGGGAGAGGGTGCGGTGGCGGAAGTGGAGGAATTGACAATTATTAAAACACGCGTCGTCTTTCGAGGCTGAGTAAGGTTGACGACTGAGTCTAGATAAACCTTGAAAGCTGAGACAGCCGCGTTCTAAGGCTATGGGGCGTTGCGAGTTGTGGGGCAGGACTTGATGGGACAGACGGTATAATACGTAAGTTTCGCGAGGCACAAGTTGGTGACATCATGAAATTGCACCGAGCAGAATACTCTTGTAGGAGGAAGAGATTCTATTGCAAAATGAGGACATTACCTTTCTAACCATCGAATGAATGTTTAAACTCCAAAACTAAATATGAGCTGCAACGTTCCAAAATGTCTGCGAAACATTCAATTGTGGCGATCCATGAATGGTCCACAAAAACTCAATAATGAGTTATTGATACTGAAGTGCAGGGGAATGCTCTGCGAACATTTCGAGCCAAAAATGGCAAACCAAACCAAAGTCATGGCGGTTTGAAGTTAGCAGTTGAAAAAATGTGCTCTTGAGTTAGAACTACGGGAAAATGTAATTTTGATACAATTTGCACTTCTGAACTCAAGTACCTAGATTATGGCATTCTTAGGCGAACGAAGTTCGATTTCATTGATCGAAAAACTTCAAAATCTTAATTAGGAGTTACTATCAATAATTTTCGTAACACCATAGTGCTCTGCATGAAATGTTGATTAGAAGATTGGAATGCTCAAATTTACTTTTATGCAGTAATCAATTACTTTACCTCACAGTGTAGCCCTATTTTATTGATGCGATATATCTATGTCACCTCGTCAGGCCCTGAAACCATCTTAGACTGTGCTAACACAAGATCTAATTGTGAGGGGAGTTCACTAAGAATAGGGGAAGGGGACAAAAGGGCTCAAAGTTTAAGGAACCGCAAGCTTCAGTGCCTCAGCCTGTCAACAAATCCAATATTCGCTTAATATAGACAAGCGTGCGGTGTCAAGCCCTCATCCCTGGCGTCTGAGTCTTCCTCACGCTTTTCTGACGGGATTTAAGGCCGCACAGAGGGACCGAAAAAAAATCTCTAGCTCCACCAGAAAAATTAAGAAAACATCCAAATTAAATTTCCATCTTTTTCAAGGATATTGGGCATGGGGATGTTTCCACGAGATTTTGTACTCAGCCACTAGAAGATAAGGTTTCGGTCGAAGCATTCACAAATTACTAACAAACGATAACATTCAAAGTTTGATGGAAAACTTTCCCGACTTTCCAAAGCTAGGTATAAACTTGTTTTCCAGGATTTCCCTAATTCGCCAGGACCTGTCACTGTTAAAAATATCAGAGTGAAATTTGGGTTATATCTCACTCTGAAGTCTATAGCGCCTGAAAAACCCCTGTGGTATGAATGCGAAGTGAAATTCACTCCATAAGAGCGTTTGATACTCGACAAAAAGAACAGATCCGATCCGTAATTAAAGTATAAGTCACATCGTAAAAAAAGTTGATTCCGCTCCGCATTCATATCATTCGGTTTTTTTGGGCGCTACATAGACTCCGAAATTACATATAATACTCCGAGATTTTTTACAGTGTATCTTACACCAAAGGGATGTAATTGATTTGAACATCCTCCTTTAGAACCTATAAAAAAGCTTGCATTTAATCCCTGAATATCTACCCCGTACAGAAATTAACTCTACTTTCTCAGCAGCTATTTATGGCGAGACAACAAATTCCGCAAATTGGGAAACTGAGCGTCGAGGACGATTTTTTGACGGCAGAACAACGAGAAAGCGTGAACGGAGGGAGAGGGGGGACGAAAGCGACCTTGAACGTTCCGAGCGACGAACCCATTTCTTATGATTTCAGCAGCTGTTTTTACGTCACAAATCCAAGATTTCGGCTGCCCCGACCCGATGAGACGCGTGTGTGACTGTGGAGAGGGATTTCTCTCAGGGATGAGTCACATCTTGAGGTGACACATGTTTTGCATGCTGAAAGTGGAAAAGGAACTCAAAATAATATCAAGATTCCTCAAGTACTACCTTGCAACCCTTACTCCACAACTGTGCGCTGGACTGATTATAAAGAGCACGGTACATGATATCACAAATTGGACTGACATTTCACCCTGCTAGATTCAGTGGCGAATGATAGGAGAACGTCATCTGCTGCGCGGCGAGAAATTATACTCATTTCGACGAGAAAAATCGTTTTTTTAAAGTCTCTTTTTACAGTCTCTTATCTTGCTGAGGAATTTATTCGTACTAGGAAGTGCCGTAAGGCACACAGTAAATTTTTTTGCGCGCGATTAGGTTTCTTTGTTACAGTTTTTTGTTCTTTGTTTTTTTAATTATAACAGCCATAGAAGTATTTGTGGTAACGAGGAAACAGTCACTGTGACTAAGAGACTCTGGTTGTCAAAAATCAAATTGGAAAACTATTCTAAATTCTTGTTGTCAGGGTGTCTACTAAAATAGGTTGGCGTTGGCCAAAAATCATTTCTTTCACATTACTTTTTCAGTCCATTGCCAAGAAATTTAGTATCTCCTCAACAGATGAATCCAGTGCTTTTTCAGTACCTTCATTTGACGAAATTCGAAAAATTTCAAAAATTCGAATTTCTTGATCAAATTGCAAGAAAGATGACAAAAATTTCGGACCTTCTTACGAATTTCCGCACTTTTTCAGTACTTCCGGAGCGCCCTTAAAAAATCAGTACTATTTCCGGACTTTCCGGAAATTCCAGACTTGTAGACACCCTACGTACCAAATTCAATATTCCAAATGAGTCTAAGGAGTCGAGCAAAGGTAACGTGCGAAACTGAACGCGATCCGATGGATTCCGAAGGGTCGATTCTATCCGATTGCAGACAGGCATTTCGAATGGATCCGAGTGCGGCTGCTAAAAATGCATGCAAGTTGAGCGATGCACATGCCAGGCAGAACAAACACGCCAAGCGCCGCCGCGACGCCTGCGACGCGGCCGACGGACGCTATCACGTAACGCACCGCGCCCGCGTGAAAAAACTCAAGAGAAGCGCGGTATCGCCCCGCGTACGCCCAAGAATTCACCGTGCTACAACGTTGCCCGCCGGACAGAAAATAACAAAATCTCATTACTCGATAACATCCCTTAAGATCATTGCGCTGACGTAACTTTGATGTCGTCCTTCGGTGGCAGAGGTCTGCCCGAGAAGTGATTGATCAAGGGGATTTGGTGCTCTTAAATCCCAAAATCTGTAGACTTTCATAGAATCTAAGATGCGCTTCACTCCGAAGCCTTATTTGCCCCTAAAAACTGAAGGGGTATGTGTGTGGAGTGCTGAGCAGAATTTTCTCTTTTTGCGAGGTTCACTCTCCACCAAAAATGTTTGCAATACACTTTGCATTGGCTCATCGTGACCCGTTGTGACAGCATCAAGCGTGAATTTTTTTCCTATACTTGGGAATCACGCTCCCAGGCCGGTGGCCAATCAACCCTATAGGAGGACATTAATTACCATTATACAATGACCATCGATTGGCTGCTTCTCTGAGTCATACTTTGATAATTAAAAAAACAGGGATTATTTACCTTTCGATAGCCACAAAAATGATGGAATCGGCCAAGTAAATATCATAACTAGAACGAAAGTTTACCAGAAACAACGATTATTGGAGTAGGGGAGCTTTAACATGATATTGTGTCCAGATTCATGTTTTTTGGAGAAAAGGGTATGTGGTCAGCGTTTCATACGAGGGACAAGTCGGCAGATGATACCAGTGGCGTGGCTGTTGTGTTTTGCGATATATCGATTGTTCTGCCATTTAAACCTATAGAAAATGATCGATAAACAGGGTGTTCGCAGCGAACACCTTAATAATCGATTCTTTACCATGGATTTAAATGGCAGAACAATCGATACATTGCAATTCACGCCACGCCACTGGATGATACCTACTATTCTTCCCTATTAACCTTGTTTTGTCCTAATGACTATCGACTGATCTCATACGTCCCAATTCTTCTTCATCCACGCTCCAAACCACAGTGGCCCCCCGAATTTCGGGTGACTTGCGACACCGCGCGCGGGAGGCTCCGCCAAGTCGCGTACGAGTTCCTTGTTCGCGCTTCGCGTCGTGCGCTCGAACGTGAAATTTTTCGAGGAGCCGACCCGAGGGACACGGGCATGGTAGTGGAACCAGTTTATCATTCACCTCAGAAAGTAAATCAGTCGTGCAGCTAGGCTAACGGTAACCCGACGCAAACTGTTTAAAAAAACCAGGAGCGAGCTTGTCGATCCTCGGGGTACAGGACTGGCACCACCACTAATTGGTTATACATAATGAAAGAAATTGACGCTTCCAAAAGACCTACCCGTCCCCCTCCCCCGTCGTGTTTAAGACCGTCAGATAATTTTTGGGTTACTGCAGCTGAGCTACTAGTGGATTTTCTATAGTTTGTTGGACAGTAAATCCCATCCCTGATGGTAGTCTTTTTTTGACAACACGACCCGAGAAAATCACTGCTCAGAGCGACACTTTAATGCAATTTGTGACTGAAATTGTTCGAAACTTCCTGGAGTGGACATGGGTACTTGGGAGGCCATGAAACCCTGGAAACAGTAGAGACTTAATCCTGAAATTATGGATAGGGGGGAGGGGGAGGGGGGTTGTACGGACAACTATCACGAGTCAAACAATGTAATTCCTTTAAGAATTTTCGATCTTGATTGCAGTTGTCTGTCGAGACTTAAGGACTTTATCAGCTGTTTTGTTGCATGGCATCCTGCTGTGGTGTAGTGGTCGGAGCGCTTTCTCTATGATCGGGAGGTCCGGTTCGATTCCGGCCAGTAACCCGAGTTTGATAGTCTCAAACAACGGTTACCTGGGGTTGACTTGATTAGAGACTAAGAGGGTTGGGACCTTAGTGACTGTAAGCGTAAGATCCCCCCCAGGGATATCTGAAGTAATAAAAAAAAATGTACGTTTAGTCTTCGACACCGTTCTGAAGTGATAATAACTTCTAACTTTCCACATGCCTAGCCTAGCGTGTACTTAAATCACGCGACCGAAAGTTTCAGATTGCAAGACACGAGACTCGAGATAACATCCAAGGAGTCAGACTTTGCCAAACCGAAAAATCGAGAGCAATAACTGAGCCGAGACTTCCCGATTAGCGATCGGCCACTTCCGGGCTGCTCGGTCCGCGGAGAGGTCCCCATCGGAAAGAGCGGGAGACACAGAGGAGCACTGGGTGCTGGCCTCATCTCTGATTGAATTAAAGTGGAATTTATGAGGGATTCAACTGATAAACGCGGAGCGGAGGGGAAGGAGAGGGGTCCGGATTAAATCTCAGGGATATAAACGAAGTAAGTGGACGTCTCCCCGTTGTCATGCGGGCGTCGTAAAAGACTCGATGAGAAAGAAATTTAAAAAGACCTATTCGATAGAAAAATATTACGGTCCATTGCACTGTATTCGGCTTTTTCCTTTGCTTCGTAGTAACAGTACCTACCGTAAAAGTCTTCCGCGTGCGGACAAGATTTTAGGCGAGATATAAAAGGGCAAAGATAGGGAATTCCTCGTTTTGAAAAAATGCTGAGCATCATATTTATTTCTACAATGAAATTTGTAACTACAGAGGACCCTTGCTGCAAATTTTAAAGTTTTTCTCGCGAGTCATGATAATCAAGTTTGATACTTATTACTTGTACGTTACTTTAACGTTACTTATTATTACATGTATCGAAGGTTGTGGGCTAAAAGTCTTATAAACTTGGCATCAGAGTGAAATAAAGTGTCCTGCGGATGCACTTTAGTCTCCAGTCTTTGCGGACGTGCGTGCATACACTTATTCAACGCAGTCGGCCGGCCGACCGACCGATCCAAAGCTCAATCATGAGTTGGTCAATAAACGTTGCCAACTACTGAAATATGTGAATGCTCGGATTGCATGTCGAAGCAGACCCTCGTTGAAAAATGTTATCGCCTTTATTTTAATGTTGGTGCAGAAAAACTTGCCTCCGGCCCTCCCTTATGGAGAAAGGAAGGCGTTCCCTCTTCTAAGGGCAAAAAAAGGCACTGATCGTCCATAAACTGCATCATTCTGAAACGGGAACAGGAGAGCGTCACCCCCTAGTGACGATTCTAGCCCCCATGGGACATCTTGCCCCACCGAGTCTACATGTGATACCCCCCTCATCTCATCCTAAACACGTGACTGACGTCAAATTATCACAAAACTCATCCCGCAACCATCTTCTACTCCTCCTCTATGCTAAGGAAGAACGCCGTATGAGCCTTCAGACGTTGCCAAGTTTCCTCGGATAAAAACCTAATTTACTAGGAAAACTGTGATTACTAATTTTCAACATTTTCAGACGATTTTGTACGCAATTCAATCCAGTATATCTGAAAATTTCAAAGAAAAATATGCACGAATGTCGTCAAAAATACATGTTTTATCAAGGGAAATTTGGCAACTCTCGAATGTTCATGCGGCGTTTTTCTTTAGCACGGCAGTATAGCTTGGTATATGAACTAGGTCACTCGGGTGATCCTTTGTCACCATTGTCCACTATGGACGTTAACACTCAACTTCATAGACAGAAAAAAATTTGGGTACTCACCAGTTTCTGAGACGGGAGCGGGTGTGCTGCGGGGGTAGAGATGTCCATCAGGAACACGAAGGGCGGCTGCCGAGACGGGGCGGAGGAAGGAGGTGAGGGAGTGGCGGCGCCTCCCGGGGGGCGGGAGCGTGGCCGTGTTCACGTAGCGCGGGGTGGGGCCGGGCTCGAGGAAGGGCGGCGGCGGCTCGGAAGGGGCGGCGGCGCCCGTGCAGAGGACCATGTCGCCGCCCTGGAAGTCGCCCTTGCCGTTGCCGCGCTTGGGCGACTCGCACGGGGCCAGGTCGGAGGGGCGCGGGTTGCCGAGCACGAGGAGTCGCGTGTCGTCCGCATTGGCCGACAGAGAGCGCAGCAGCGATCGGTTGCGTCGATCGCGGTCGCCCGGGTGCAGCGAGGGCGTCGAGCAACCCTTCCGCTTCTTCAGGGAGTTGGTCAGCGCCGCCGGTAGCGTCGACTTGTCTTTCGGCGCCGGCTTGAAAGTCGTGTGGGTGAAGTAGCAAGGGTTATCTGGAACAAGAAGAAAATAAAGGTATCATTAAATCGGCACCGGAAAAAATGGACTGTTTTTTTACGACGAGGAGGGGCTCCTAGCATACTGCCGTCCTACGAAAAAACGCTAAATGAGCCTTTAGGCGTTGCCAAATTTCTTTAGATAAAAGACGAATTTCTTGATTTTATGAATATTTCTCTTCCAATTTTTCAGATGACTTTGTTCGAAATTTCACTTAAAGGTCTTCAAAATTTCGAAGGAAAATATGCGCAAGTTTCTTCCATAATTAGCATTTTATCGACGGAATTTTGGCAACTCTCGAATGTTCATACGGCGTTTTTCCTTAGCACGGCGGCATAGCATTGCTACTAAAATAATGTAAGAAATCTTTGGTAAAGGAATCTATACGGCTTGCAGGAGGAGCTGATTTCTTTCTAAACAACGCGACGGATCTATTCGAACTTGTGCTATGCATTTTTCCCAAAATGAGCTCTGAACTTCCCTCATTATTCTGCGAAAATAATTTGCGACGGAAAAAAATAGGATGGTCGTCGAAAATCAGCGACTGGTTAAAATTACACCAGCTACCGCGGTAAAGGACGCAACTAACCCGGTAGTTTAAGCAACTGCAATGGTAGTTGCTATGACAAATCGAGAATTACCGTGAGTTTTGATAAGAACCGGGGCAGTTGTGTCTTCTACCACGCGGTAATAATCTTTATTAACGCACGTTAGTTGGACATTTTATACCAGAAGCTAGTTGTGACGACTGTCTTACTTTTTCCCGTGTTGCTGACTATCGTTTAATCTAATCCATATTTTTGGATCTCCAATTCCTACATTTCCTGTACGTATTATTCTCGGTTCCAATGCGGTGTGTTATTCCATTTGTTATCGCTTAATTTTGCCGGAAGTGGAATGAATAGTCGTATATTTGCAGAAAAAAAAGAAGAAGAAAAAAAAAACGAATTGAGCATTGAACCCGAGGGCAAATGCACCGTGCGGGTTAAAAATAAGTCGGAACTCGTACAATGAACGATAGACCAAATAAAAGGTAAACCATTAAAAATAGACGCGTAAACGTAAGCATAAACTGAACTCCTGGGGAAACAGAGAGGCGAGCAGCTAGTTTAAAGCTTAAACGCGCTGTAATTGTTTACACGATTGAACGGAGTCAGAGCTGGGGGATAGCCCATTGCCGCCCACCCCACACTCCACAGCAGCCGTGGCGTGGCATGCGTTGCGAAAAATCGACTGATCTACCAATAGAACCTATGCAAAAAGATCGATAAACAGGGTGTTCGCAACGAAAACCTTAATAATCGATACTTTATCATGCCTCCAAATGGAGAAATATCGAATCGATCATTCACGCTACGCCACTGCTCCACCCACAGTAGTGCCACATTATCAACGCGCCTATGCATTTAAGCTGGGATCATAGGCTTTGAGTTTCGATACGCGACACAATTTCTATTTACTTCCAATCCAGGTGCTTACATTGGGATGGCGTGTACATAGACAACACGGAGGCTTAGGTCCCGCACTAAAAATCTCAGCGAAGTAATCGGGTGAAGAAGTTGAATTCTGAGGTCAATTTAAATTCTTACTACTGTTTTCAATTACTCAGATATGAGCCCAAAGATGGGGCTACATTTTAGCTTTTGCAACGTATCTCAAGGTCAACATAAAAATATTTGTCTGCGGGGAGAATCGAGTGAGAGTTACTGGACGTCTCGCGTTACGATGGTCGTTAAAAACACAAAGATTACGATGAAAGTCACTCGTAAACGTCCATGGACGTCACGCTTAACTTCAGTGTGTGATACAACTATTTCACCTCCTGAGCCGCTCAAATTGCATATACATCGAGTTGAAGGCGAACTTGCTTCCTCATTCCCAATTTCAATTATTCGGATATGAGCGCAAGGTCGAGGCTACATTCTATAGAGACGATTGTACTGAATCCGATGTTTTAAGTGTGATGGTGCCGTACAGGTTACCAAAAGATCATGTCCAAATACGTGAACAGCGTGGATCTCTCAGAACTTGAGACTATCTATACGAGCTCTAGGCTTCGATGAGGAAAAATTAAGTAGTGAACAAAGATTCATAAAATTAGAAAGAAATACAAATTAATAAACTCTTGGAATATGAAAGGTAAGATTAGAGGCACTTTCATTATGGCGTTACGATGCTCACGGCTACGGCACAAGGAAGTGTTGTACGGATCCATGCGGAAAGCAGTCTTAGAAACAGCCAGCTGCACACACCGAGGGATTTCACTTCGCGGCTCACATATTTGTGTAGGGTTGGTTCCTAAACAATTTCAACAGCCCACGCGCCTGCAATACATAAACCAAACCCATACCTACCGACCTCCGGCATGCTCTTCTTGGATGATTCTCCAGAGAGCGAGACTTCATAGCGAACACATTTGTTGCTTATGAATTTAGCAAAAGCATTCGCTATTCCCGATAGCTTTCCCTAGAATGTATACGGCGTCTGCGTCTCCTCTCACGTTTGAAAACGTAAAGACCAAGAGTAGATTTATTTGGCCAAAGCCGGCACCTCGAACCTTGGAGCATCTAAACCGACTCGGGCTTGAGTCAATCACAACTCAGTTTCCGGATTGAATCAAGGGCCATTGGACAAGACGCGAATTCAAGTAATTAAAAATTGAGCTTTTTGCACGCCAACGTTTAATGTTTCATCTGAGAGTGCTTAAAGAGCTAATTTCACAGTATTTTTTTACAATTTTTTTCTGATATGGGATATAGTAAAAAACTAGATTTAAAATTGGAAAAAAAGCACCGTCCAGTAAAATTATGGTGGCATTTCCCGTTTCAACACGTGTACTTTAGCAGATCGAGTCAGGGCCGGATTAAGGGGGGGGGGGCACGGCCCATGGCGGAAAAATGTAGGGGGCGGCAAATTTTGCAATCATTTTGAATGTAGGTATCAAAAAAAGAGAGAGAAAAATCGGATTCAGAAAATAAATTACAAACGAAAAAAGACGACCAAATCTCTCATTTCTTGAGAGTGAAAGAATAGTAATTTTTAATTTTGTCGTCTTTCGGTGATACAAGAGACAACACTAATTAGTCGAGTTAAGAGAGAAACCTAACACGCAATTTGACCTGGAACGGAGCGGTGCGGTGGTCGGCATGAAACGCATAGCGCCTACAAGACTGCATGAATACTTCACGCATTGTACCAAACAGTGTGGTCAGAAGCGGTCGGCGTGAAACTCATAGCGCCTACAAGGCTGCATGAATCAGTGGCGTAACGGGCGCCCCCGCAGACCCTGCTATGCAAGGGGGCCAAGGCGTCAAGGGGGCCGCCGGAATTTTTTCTCTCTTTCTCTCTCTCTCTCTCTCTTTGGTGCTTAGCTTTGGTTTCGAACTTTGGGCCTTTACTTACCGAGATGGGGCTTCTTCCTCTGATTTTTATTGTTAGCTCGGGGTTTTTCATACTTCTTTCTGACTGTTCCTAACTTTTTGTTTGCTGGAGGGTCCCTGCCTTCCAATGTCCACTCAGTGATAAATAAACATTTTTTCTTTTTTTGTCACTTTTCGTATTACGGGCTTTGAGAAGGGCCTGGGCCCCTCTGTAGATCCTTGGGCCTAGGCTGGGCCTTCGCCACCCTTTAGATCCTTGATCCTTTAGGGGTCCAATTAATCGAGTACGGGATCCGGGACGGTAAGGGATGAGGCATTTCAAGTCCAAGTCCGTGATTTGAGATGTCTGGGGCCAAACAATAGGAAGGGGCAGGAGGGGGGGATAATTTCGGAATTTTATTGACATGGGGGGCCTAGAAAAAATTTTGCGGGGGGGCCCAGCGGAAGTCCGTTACGCCACTGGCATGAATACTTCACGCATTGCGCCAACACAGTGCGGTCGGGCAGCGGCGGAAGTTAAATTTATTAACCACGTTTATGTTTGTTCTTTCATAATGTTTCCGTTCGTTTTTCATAAATGGAAGGCCTTTTCCAAACAGGGATGGATTTATGGAACTGAACTTTTGTTAGTGTTGACAGGGCTTTCACAAAAAATGTGGCCAACACGAGTAAACGCGTCTTATACACCCCTCCTCCACCGGCACGTTCACTTGATGGTTTTTATAGATCGTATTCGACAGATCACACAGGTGGGATTATATTGATATCGATTGGTTCAATATGTAACCACAGCCTCACAAGTCAATTTAGAAATCTGAGGTAACGGGTCTTATGTGATCGAATTTTTATTCTCTCGAGTACCAAATGGCGTTGAAAAGTGAAATTGTTGGGAATTTTATCATTTTCAGCTTTTCCGAATTAAATCCTAAAATTTTTGTTCGAGGTTATGTTCTATTGTTTAGAGCCAAACGATACATCGAACCACTGTCGAATACGATCTATTGATGTTTCAAAACGAATGAGAAGGGGACGGAAAAATACAGACGGCCCATGGGCGGCAAGTAGGTAAATTCGGCCCTGGATCGAGTTATTTTGTCATATCTCCTCCATAATAATTGTTCAATATACAAGCCAATTATATTCTTGGGCCCAATTTACTTAAACGTTTTCTCTTAAACATGAAATTCGACAAATTTCAAAAACCTAAAAATTCTGCTATCAAGCAATTGAAGCGAAATTGGACGTAGAAGACATTTCATGAGACGCTTGAATTCGTACAGACCTAGACTAATGGTTCATTCAGTTTTCAATTATTGACGCGCTCGCATTTTGGCACTTTGTACAACGTCCGCGATTCAAATTTTAGAAATTCGAGAAAGATAGTGAGACATCGGGTATTTTCGAGGGATTCGGGTATTTTCGAGGGATTCGGATACGTTCGCATATTCGCGAGAACGAGGCGGGCCATTTCTTTGAGGGCAAAAAATCGGCGCTTCGCGTCGCACGGCGCACCCGCCCAACACGGAAATATTTTAAAAATATTGCTGAAATATTGTCAAAAACATTTTAACAATATTTTAACAATATCGAAATAATATTGCTGCAATAGTTTGTTGTCCGCCCCCCTGACAATATTGCAGCAATATTGTCAAGGTAATATTGATAATATATTTTAAAAATATTTACTTGCGATGAGGTTATCATATTCCATATCCGTGTGCGCGCACTCTAGGAGACGTCTTTGGTACTAATTTTCTTTCTAATGTACACATGCGTCCAGGTTGTGGATCGTAGAGTTGTTACTGACCTTAAAATCCGCGCCGTCCTAGTCGGGATTAGAACCCACGCCTCGGGGTGGAGTTGATATCCGAAGTCCAGTACTTTACCACCAGACCAGCCAGGCTTGATGTAGATGGGCCCGTAAATTCAATCTCTTAACTATCGCAGGCCTCTGAGTCCGTAATATGTTTGTTTATTGACGGATTCTTATAATATTTTACCAGAATTTATTATTTATTATTTATTTATTATTTTTTATTTCATCCTGTAATTTGTGTTTCAAATTCTTTATTAATTGTACTCAACATATTCCTATTCATGTATTACAAATTTTCGTTTTTTTTAACTCTCTCTCATTTTTTTCTTTACCAAATTACTGTTTTTTATAATTGCGTCTTTTTCCAGTTTTAATTATTTGAGCTTTTTCCTAGTTTGAATTTATGTCGATGTATTTATGTTATGTTATTTATTTTTTTCCCTTCTTTTTGTCTTTTCTTCCCCCCCCCCCTTTCTTTTTTCTAGCGATTGATTTTAGTAAGTTCCGCAAAATAATTGGTAAACAGAGCAAAACCATACGCTAATTTGGCAAACATTTTGAAAATCTAGCAAAAATTTTAGCCATAATAGCATAAACTAGTAATGTTAATTTCGCAAAAGTATAGTTTGCCATTTTCGCACAATAAAATTACCACTTTTGCAAATTGTTTTGTCGTTCTCGCCACGAGGGTGGGCATTTTAGCAAAAAAAGCAAATTGCAGAAATCGCAAACCATTTTTTGCCATTTTAGCAATTAATTTTTAAATATTACAAAAATATTTATAAAATATTTTTAACATAATATTAAACAAATATTTTTAAACTAATATTTCTAAAATAATTTTAAAATATTTTGTAAATATATTTTACAAACTGTTTTAAAAGTAATTACATAAATATATTTTGTAAATATATTTAAAACATTTTTATAAATATATTGTTACAATATTGTCATGAAATATTTTAGCAATATTGTCAACATATTTCTGCAGTGTATTTAAGGAAATATTTACATGACAATATTGTTTCAATATTGACAATATTGCTGCAATATTGCTGCAATATTTCGTGTTGGGCGGGCAGCGGTTCCCAGGAGCTTTTACCTTCGGCGACCTGGCGCTCGTTCAGCTACACAAGAGACGAAATTATTAAACCGTACTTTCGCATCTACAAACGTGTTTTGCTGCATTAAGCGGTTCCGAAATGGCCCTCCCGAGGTGAGGCTTCCGTAGCTTCGGCAAAAAAGTACATACGTCTCTGGGAGAGGGGAGGGGGAAGGTTAAAATTACTGGATGTTGCAGTGAGAATGGAGCTTTAGACTACGCAAAAGAAGAGCTCTCCGTTGCATGTTTCCTCTTCAAAATTAATTGTACGAAGGAAATGAATTACACGACGAGAAGCTCAGAGTAGAGGAAACCCTGTCTTAAAAAGCTATGAATTTGAGGAGATATTTAGTCAGTTAACCACTCCAGAATTTTAATTTTACATGATATTCCTGGGCAAGGTTTGTGATCAACATAGGACGCAAAACTCGAATGAATAAATATTGCTGCAGGGAGGATGATTTCTGGCCTAATCCGAAAATTGAAGGCGAAATGGTAATAATCATAACTTCGAAATCTCTTGGGTCAATGCTGCTTCATCTGAATGTTTACTCATTGTTTGTCACAAAACGTCACTGTTATGTCTTTCACTTTTTGGTCATTTTCTAAAATTTGGCACTCATCAATCCATACAGACTTGACGTGTTAAGAAGGTTATATTAAAATTCTAAGCTACCATTATGAATGTCGAAGAGATATAGGATAGATTTTCTCCGGAGTTAATTATTGTCCATCCTAAGAATGCAAACTGAACTGAGAAGCGAGTCAACCCGACATCTAGGGACCAACAGACACATTTCTGACATCCTACATGGTATGAAAGCATACCATTTTTTTCTGCGTGTACATCTTTGCCAATTTCCACCTGTGAAACAGATACTAGCTCCACAACCACAACGGACCTTGTCAACAAGTATGAAGAAAAGGAGGTCCGACGGACCGGGCGAAATTTAATTTTTCCATCTCAAAAAACGATGCTGTCAACGGACGCTCGAAGTTGATCGCCTATTACGATATGATTAGGTCTAATGACACACTCATCACGGTTCCTGGATTCCGCCCAAAAAACCTCCCTTCCCGCTCCCGCCGTTGGCCCGTTTCAGCACTCAATAATTGACGCTGTTCTTCCCGACGTTATTACAACGCGGCGTTAAAAAGATATTTTGAGCCGACGATATATCCTCCGGATTGGATACCGAGAAAAACGCACATGCTCGCCGCTTGAGACGGGGCTCACTCCCGCATGACTGGTCTCCGTGACTGTCTCCGAACTTTTAAGTTCGCCCACATCAAAAAAATTACTTTGGAAGTGGAGCAATTCCTAAAATTGAAACTTCTCGATTGGTCTCCCTTGCGACAAGTTATAGCTTGGAGAAACTGAGAGATTCAAAAAACAAAGCTGCTGCGCTAGAGAAAAACGTCCTATGAGCGTTCAGAAGTTGCCATTTTCCCCCAATATAGTATCTATTTGGACGGAGTTAAACAGAAAGGAACCAAGCCACATCTGGATCGAACCGAGAAAAAGAGGTTTAAAATTTGGCTCCTGCATAAAACTCAATGTAAAAGATAAACTTCAAGTTCAATTTCTGCAAAATTTGCTCCAACAAAAACTTTGAATTTTTGGCGATGGATAGTAGAGCAGTGGATGAGTTCAAGACCACTCATAACTCAATTTTTTCCAAAATGTGGGTTGGTTCCTTTCTGCTTAACTCAGTCCATTTCATGGGAGAGTAATGAACATTTTCCCCTCAAATGTTCAAAAATATTTTTCAGATGAAGTTGAGAATAGGTACAGTTCCCTTAGAAATTCGAAGAGAATTTTCAACCTTCCCTGAAAATTATTATTTTAACAAAGGAAATTAGGCAATTTCTGAAGAATCATACAGCGTTTTTCCTACTGCCACGGCATGCAGAGAGGCTCAAGCTGCTCGTTAGCAGTCGACCAAGCCACTTCAAAACTCCACTTACAAAACTTCTAGTGAGAATAAATCACGTTTGCTCTCGATTGAATCCAACTCAAAACCGTGAAAAATAAAGGAATAAGGCCTCTGAATTCTTATCGAGCAACGGTTTGTTATGATTTATTTGCGCTGACCTTTGAAGTGAGGGTTCGGAACGATGCAAAATTTTTGTTTTTATTCTTTACTTCTCAACTATTACCTACACCTAAGAGAGACTATTTCCATCTTATTACTTTCGCTCTATGTGATCCTTACCTTTTAGGATGATAAGAGAGAAAAACAACGCATCGCCTGAATTCATGACGATAAAATACAATACATAAAAATAAAATGGGTATACAGGGCTGAAAACGGAATATAAACATAGCCAGGACGTATCAGGCCACTGTATGTAATGTAATGAATGAATAGACATGTAATTGGCTTGAGACTTCCTGGTTGTGTTTATATTGTGGTTTTTAAGCATTTTATACCTATTTGTTTTTTATTCATTTTATTTTACTTTTTAGTGCGGTAAGTTTAAATAAAAATCTTAATGTGAAAATATTTCGGGGAAAACAATTTAGAAAGAATTATTTAAAAAACAAAAATTCAGAACAGATGGCTTGCTCAATTTCTGTCGGCAATAAAACATAACTTGGTCCTTAACCCCTAAAACCCCCGATTCAGAGAAAACTACTCTATTCCGAAAGAATGCATGACGAATTACGATGAAGATCATTAACCATTATTTTCTTTCATAACCTCCATAAAATCATGATTGTTTTTAAATTTTCGTTTGGAACGCACTTAAAGAGGCCGAAAGAGAATAATTAGAGGAGATGCTAAAAATATCGGTCCATCATAACTAAGCTGAACGACTGCAACTGCTCGCCAAACATTCGTCAAAATTCGGTTCCCCGAACCCATGACTCAATCCCATTCGGGATCCCGGTTTGAGCGATGACTGCCGTCTCAATTTGTTGCCGAAACAACCGGAGCCACGGCAGTATCGCCGCTCACCGCATTTGGGCCCTGTCCAACTCCCGATCTCCGAAATTTAAATTTTCGGGGCTTAATTGATGTTCCGAGCGTTGCTTTTGTCTCCAGATGTTTACTCAGCTCGCGCTTTCCACGGCGTTAACCCCCTCCCTCGCCCCCTTTCACCCCTCAGTCGCCCCCTTTCACCCTCTCCTCCACCCAAAGGGATACGGTCGCGGTGTTTTGACGAGGAAAAGAAACGTGTCACGAGTCATTATCGTTGTTACGGATTGTTCTCCGTTCCGGAACGGCACGCAGTGGAACGAGTCTTTGAAAGAAGTCGGACATTAATTTTTTGACAAAAATTGTAAAATTTTACGTTAATCTCATCACAATTTCAACTTTAAAGGATTTCTTTCATAGAAAATTTTACGAGAAAACCGATGAAACTTCTTTGAACACGTCAACATTTCATATTCATGATAAACGCATTTAAAGTTTTTAAATCATGTCAAACCTCTTGCTGTCAACTCGATCCATTGTGCGGCGAAGCGAAGGTTGGTTACACGCGAAGGGCTTTTGTGTCCTCTCTCGACCTGGAGTCCTGAGCTTGACAGCCGAAGACCTCCAAAAAACCACCAAAAGATCCCGGTTAAATATACCGCGATTCCATTATCGCAGCCGCGAGATCTGGAGAGGAGGGGGTTGAGAGGGGTTCCTGAATAATACTCATCAATGCAGGGTGATTCCAAAATTCCTTGCCTGTTCCCTGGATTTTCAAGGATTTAGAGGATACCTCACTTTTCGAAGATTTTTTATTTTAGGTACTTCTTTCTCTTCGTTTTTTTTATAATTTCTCATACACATTTTTATGAGAAAAATTCAAAAAGTGAAGTCTCGTCATCTCGTGAAACTGATAAATAATGCGATAATAGGCTGGAGAAGAAATTTCAAGATTCTGCCGCTAAATGCACTGACTTTTCAGGGTTGGGCACAATTCCGTAACTTTCTAAAAGTTTGTAATTCTGTGATAGGTCTGAACTGCCGCGCTCAGCAATAACTACGAATCTGTAAAAAATTTCCTTTGAAAGCAATCGAGCCTCACTTGGACGATAAGAGAAAGGGGCACCAAATATATAAAAACAGGATTCCCGAACTAATTTATGGAAATATCTCTGAAATTTTATAGAAAAGGCGTTTGACAGGCCGACTGGGAAAAGTCTTGCTCAGGTGAATTCACCCAACGAGTAAGATTTCTGGTCCTGAACATAAAATGCGTGAGAAGTGGACAATATTCTTCCATCCTTCATACAGCAGAAAAATTAAAATTAATTTTGAAATTTTCTAATCAATTCCCAAACATTCCTTCAAGGAACAATACACCAAAAAGGGGTGTTCAACGGTGTCTCGAGACGTATTTAACCAGATAAGCCTAACATGATTTCCCGGTCAGATTTACAGGTTAGAGAATAACTTGAAAGCGGTTAAGCTGAAGATCCGTGAATCGAACAGCAACAGTCCACCATACTTTCGAATTTCCCATGTAGTTGACCTGTCGACTAAGTATAGACCCTTCTCTCCACTGTTGCACTACTAAATATCTAATCAGGTGACGTCCAGAGTCCAAAAATAAAACTTAATAAAATGCCGATCAAGAGTGAGGACAGAATAACAAGATAAAAAATTTCGAACGATATCAATATTTGTACCGCGAGCGTGAATGAAGAATAATAACTGGCAGAAGCTCAACACCTCCTCCCACCCCTCCACCGCGAGGGCCACGGGGAGCATAGGGGGAGAGAGGAGGGAACGAAACCCCCGTGCTCTATTCGACAGGACATGGTATGAATCAGGGTGGAATACATAATAAACACACTCGCCTCCCTCTGCTTAACCCCCCCCCCCCCCCCCTCGGAACCCCTGGCCACACCGGGGGGAAAAATTGTCAGTTCATGAGGTTATAAATCTGGTATACGCGCTGCGTGTCTGCAGCCTTGGTGAGGTGTTGAATGCATTAAGTTTTACAGATGTGACGTCACATGCATGAGGTTGCCAACGTGATAACAGAAAAATTACCTGCATTTACGCACATGGTACACTAGTACAAAAGCAGTATGGACTCTCTGCAATACCCCAAGAAGTAGGTTATGAAACGTTTCGCACAGTCATTTGGTAGGTCCTAATATTTGTCATAATGTGAATTTTATAAGAAAGTTTTTGTAGGGAAAAGAGTCATTATAAACCCCATCTTTGTCCTAATGAAAACCGGAATTCAGATTTAATCTGTAACACTGATCCTTAGGTAAGTAGGAATACCTGCACTGCCATGCTAAGGAAGAACGCCGTATGAAACTTTAGGCGCTGCCAAAGATCCTTTGGTAAATCACGAATTTTCGGGAAAGTTTGTAAACCTTTTTCTTCCAATTTTTCAGATAATTTTGTTCGGAATTTTAACTGAAGTTCTTGAAAATTTCTCGGAAAAATATTCATGACTTTTCTCAAAACTAAACATTTTATCGAAGGAAATTTGGTAACTCTCGAATGTTCATACGGCGTTCTTCCTTAGCAGTTGGCACGGCAATGAAACTGCAAACAGATTTGTCTTGGTTCAATCTCAGTTCCTTTCCGTTGAAAAGCGGTCCATTCGGTGTAAGAAAAGTTGCGAAACAGTAACGCGTGTCATGAAGCAGAGCACCATAGAGTACATAGAGTCGTAATGTAAGTGGGTGAGCTGGCGCCACTTTTAAGCATTTTCCAGGTCCCGAATTCCGAGACTCCTGTGTGACGCCGGGTCACTTTTTCGATACATAATCGATTGTTTGCGATACACAGGTACCCGGCCATCCGATGTAAACAAAGAAGATAGGGATCACCACGTATTCCGCACCGCCATTTTGGATCGAATTTGTATCGAAGAAGTGACCCGAACTCTGCGCACACCGGGCTCGGAACTCGTCGAGCAGAACATGGCGCCAGCTCTCCCATTTACATTACGACTCTATGTACTCTATGCAGAACACAGAAACGTATTTGGCCCGGCTCTATCATCTCTGGTTAAAAACACTGGACACTTTCGATTCTGTTGAGATATTTTGGAACTAAGAGCCTAAGATCGTTTTACTTCAGTTGGAATTTAACAGGTACCCGTGCAATGCTTGTTGCATTAACCAGAGGACGAATCCGTAAAAGGAGGTGATAGAACCAGACCTCGCACGGTCCACACCCTTGGCATGCACCCCATCTCACGGAGGCAAAATGGCAACGCTCCAGCAATGCAGTAAAACTGCAAACTGATTTGTCTCGCTTCAATCTCAGTTTTTTTCCCGTTGAAAGCGGTTCACTAGGAGTAAGACAATTTGCGGAACAGTAACGTGTGCCATGAAGCAAAACACAGAAACGTCTTTGGCCCGGTTCTATCATCTCTGGTTAAAAACACTGGACACTTTCGATTCTGTTGAGATATGTTGGAACTAAGAGCCTTAGATCGTTTCTCTCCAGTTGGAATTTGACAGGTACGCAATGCTTGTTGCATTACAACCAGAGGATGAATCCGTAAAAAGAGGTGATAGAACCAGAACTCACACGGTCCACACCCTTGGATGCAACCCCATCTCGCGGGGGCAAAATGGCAACGCTCCGAGCTTACCACCAGTTGCAAACGCAACAAGAGGCCAATAAATTTCGCCCGGTCGTTCCGTTTCTTGACGCTCCCGTCTCCCACCCCCTTCGCCTTCGCTTCCCCCGTCGGTCCACTTCCACTACCCTCATCCTCCTCAGTTCTATTCCCTGCGAATCGGGATTCTAACACCAGACAGAAAGCCCGTCGGGGTGTCCTCGATGGGCAGATCTCGGGGGACAGAAATTTTGAAGAAAAATTCCGGTCACGGCTGTGGCGGGGCCTCGCGGTGCCAATGAATTTTCGGCAGCTTGCCCATTGTTTCACTCCGTTCGGCGTGAATGAATTGATGAGCGCGCGCGGCCGTTCTTACCTAGAGCTGATTCCATCATCCTGAGTGCATCCTTCTGCTCCGACTCCGAGAATGACCTTCGCACGTCTCCAACCTGAAACACCCAAACGACAAACGTGTCAAACATAGACAAATAAAATACTTCTTTCGATTCAAATTTAATTTTCTTCTTTAAAAACGGCAAGGGAATATATGAGATAAACTAATATCGTAGGCGGTACAATAGCATATAATTTTGCGATGGGTGGGTTTACATATCCTGCTTTACTCAGGAAGATCTTCCGAGCAAAAATTAGTCGCCAACGAAGCTTTAAAATTTCCTCACTCCGCAAAACCGTTAAAATATGTTTTCAACGAAATAAATACAAAATTCAACGTGTCTATCTTTTTTTCTCATTTTTTGCTTGAGGGAAAGAAAATAAAAAAAAAAAATAAAAATTTTATTTTTGAGAAAATTTTCCGTCGATTTTAGGTACGATTTTTTTCACGCCACGCCCAAACCGAGTTTTCGTGTGCGCTCGGGCATCTTCCGTCCCCTTGTGCGCACGATGGTCGAATGTAAAAATAATGCCGACTTATCTGACGAAACTACTATTCACTTGCTTCTTCATAAATGTGAATGTTACAAACGAGATGTACGATTTACCTACATCAAGAGATCAATTGAACAATACAGCTCACAGAGTCGCGTATTAAAAGTTACGAACTAATCTGGACATGAGGAGAACGACTTATCTGACGGAACTACTATTCACGTGATTCTTCGTAAATGTGAATGTTGCAAACGAGATGTACGATTTACGTCAGGAACAATTGAACAATACAGCTCACAGAGTCGCGAATCAGAAGTTACGAACTTATCTGGACATGAGGAGAAATCCGGCCGCCAGCTCACAGCTAAAAACCCTCGCTGAAAACGGCTGGCTGCAGCGGGCCGGAAGTAAACATGTGAACTTATGAGGGAAGTAGCGTTTTTGTGGAAGCTACACCTGAAAAGCGGCCAGGCTAACTGTGTCGCGACGAAAGCTAAAAAGTAGAATAGGGGCTCGCTACGCTTTCCGATTCCACCCTGTTTCAAAGCGAAGCGTTACGCGAGAGGCGCAGCGATTCGAGGAAACTTTTTCGGTGCGGTGGCGTTTGCGGATTCTAAGAATCGGGTGGCGTTTGCGGATTCTCATATTTTGACGGTGGCGATTGCGGACATGCGGAACAGGGCCGGTGAACTTTGCGGACCGGAGAATTTCGGCGGTGGCGATTGCGGACGGAGGGGTAGGCACCTACATATGCTGCCCCCCACCCCTGCGCTGTATATTAAAGAGAAAAATTACCGGAGAGGCTCTGGATTCCTTGCCGTGGATGTAGAATGAAAACAATATTAGTATTAAACATTAGTATTATATTAGTATAAAAACACATGAGCTGCGAACATACAGTAAATTTTTAAAAACAGGCATATCAGAAATCAAGAAACTGAAAAATCGTCAGTTTCAGTTCATTTTTAGGATGAAAAACATGTTGTAAATTCTAGTCCAAAATTACTGAAAGTCAAAAAATTACAACGAAAAATGAAAACACATTTTAATTTTTTGACTTTCAGTAATTTTGGACTGGAATTCACAACATGTTTTTCATCCTAAAAATGAACTGAAACTGAGATTTTTCAGTTTCTTGATTTCTGATATGCCTGTTTTTAAAAATTTACTGTATGTTCACAGCTCATATGTTTTTATACCAACATAATACTAATGTTTAATACTAATATTGTTTTCATTCTACATCCACGGCAAGGAATCCAGAGCCTCTCCGGTAATTTTTCTCTTTAATATACAGCGCAGGGGTGGGGGGCAGCATATGTAGGTGCCTACCCCTCCGTCCGCAATCGCCACCGCCGAAATTCTCCGGTCCGCAAAGTCCACCGGCCCTGTTCCGCATGTCCGCAATCGCCACCGTCAAAATATGAGAATCCGCAAACGCCACCCGATTCTTAGAATCCGCAAACGCCACGTCCGCAAACGCCACCGCACCACTTTTTCAGCGCTGGAGGATGAAGTTGCGGAAAAGTATCGCAGAGTTGCCGTCTTGCTGTTGGAAACGTCTGTTGCGCGTATGTGAGGAAATTCGATTCAGTGTGGAGAGCGTATAATGTTTAGAATCGCGCGCCACCGAATTTAGTGAATCGCAAACATTAAAGAGTCAAATCATCAAGCAACGGTGGTGCTATTTGCCTCATAACGCTCGCTTAAGAGATTTAACATTCGATTGATTTAAAATCGTGCAAAATTTGGGAAAACGTTTCCTTCCTAGTGTCTGCGAACTTAAGAAAGAGAGAACTTTCGATTAAAGCTTGTATAGGGGCTGGTTGCGATAGCTGGTGCGAAAAAGTTCTTTTGAAGTAGTGCAGAAATTTTTAAGAGAGAATTTGTTTCCATCGTTTCTTTTAATAGGAGTAGGGTGGGTGAGAGAAGATTGGACACTTAAAAGATGTCTTAAAATGCTTTGGGCAACAGCGCGACATTGCTACCCAAATCAAAAAGCACCATACGGAAAATGAGTTTTCAAATCAGCTCGTCCGTTGAGGTTTTTTTGTTGGAGGAGGGGGTGGTCGGTGTACAGCTTCACCTGAGCCATACATAACCCCGAAATCGCAGGCAACATCGAGTTGAAGTCCACAATAGTTGCCTAACCTCAATCTCGAGGACGCAGGAAACTTCTATTTCGGGTCAAATAACGACATGAAAGAAAGCCTCAGCGCGACATTCTGCGACTCGAAAAAAACCGCCCGGAACTCGGACGGCAAATAAAAAAAATCACTGGATAAGGGCTCGAAAGAAAAGAAAACAAATTAAAAAACTTTGGAGGCTTCAAACGTGGCGCTCCGATTGAAGGCTCGCATTACCGAATCGCGACGGGGCGGGGCGAGAGTGGTGAGGAGTTTTTCCGAAGTTGTCGCGAACTTGATCGAACTTTTCTCCGGTTGAATCGCTCCCCACTCGACGGGACCGACGGCGGTGGCGGCGGGTGGCCTTGATTTGCCGGACCTTGACCCTTCTTCCCGCCATCCGAGTGGCTTTGTCGGACGGGATTTTGGCTCGCGGTGCATGAGATCGCGGATGCCGCTTCAAACCTCAAATTCCTCCCTTTTCTAACTTTCCACCGCAAAGTAAGAAAAATAACTGACGTTTGAGGGGGGGGGGGGGGTAAAGGGCGGGGGCGGGGGGGGGGGTGAAAATGGAGTTTAGCATCGGTGGCGAGGTGTGAATGATCAACTATTGATATACCCCCATTAGAAGCTGTGGGAATTTAATCGATTATGAAGGTTTTCGTTTCCGAGCAACATGTTTAACGATCATTTTCCATAGGTTTCAATGGCAGATTAATCGATACATCGCGAAGTAAACCACGACAATGATTGGTAATGCGTAAAATCTGATTGAACGGGCCGTGCACGCATAACGCCGCCGGATCGATTTTCAGGATGCGACCATTTCAACCTGTGGGATCTATTCTTGCCTACTCGCTCAGATGAAGGCGAAAAATGATGAGTGCCGTTGAGTGATCTCCTGCCAGCCAACGGGCAACGAATCCACCGTTTCAAAGCGAAAATAGGTACTAACTGTGAATGAAACTTAAAAAATAGCGTCCTGCTGGATATTATCCTCGAAATCTACAGTATCTCCAAAGTTTTCACAAACATAATTGTATATTTGTGTTACTTCGTTAACGGTTGTATTCGAAGTTTCAGGACTGGAATGAAACATTCTTTGTAGAAAGTACTATGCACATTTAATTTTCTCCAAAGGATGTTTCGAATAATTCTTTTACACGTCCTAAATATTCGGTTTGTCACTAGGTACTTTGTGGAATGCCTAAGATCTCCAGCGCATAAAGTTACGAACTGCTTTTATCGTGTTGAATCTGTTGTCCTTAGCAGTTTCAATCAGTATACTAAGAAAGGATAGGGAAAGGTATTTTTATTTACATTTTTGACGGCTAGAAGCCAAAACTTTCAAAAAAAAAATTGTAAACCGTTTAGTTTCTCGATTTTTTGTGATACTATGGTATTTGATAATGTAGTTATCTAAACAAGAAAAGCAGCTTAAAGCTACTTTCGCAAGAAATATCGCCAGTTTTGCAAAATCTTTGCAACAATCAGTGAAACCAACGGTTTGCGACAAAAAAGATTAGATTGATCTTACCGTACGATTATTCTATCAGGTGAATCCCTTTTTTATTTCGTCGGCAATGACGTCATTGACACAGTTATTCGTGGGCCCAAGCTCGCTGGCGCGAGTTCGCCGGGACTTAACGAATCCCTGTGAAACGGGGGAAAGGGTGAAGGAAGGGGAGGAAAAGATAGGTGGGCCGACTGACGATTGTCGAGGTTCGCGCGAAAGCTCAGGGGACAAGCGAGATCGACTTGGATTTAGGTTTGCTCTGCAATTTCTTTTCGAGCCGGAGTTGCCGCTTAGCGTCCACGTGAGAAAAAATTCAATAGTTTGAAGAGCAAATACACGGTTTGAAAGAGCAGAACACTTGCATTTTCGAGCGTCTGAAATGAAATCGTTCGAGGTTCATTGCACGGAGTTCGGATAAAATGATCAGGAGAGTTTACTGACACCAGGATTTAAAAAAAAGGTCTCAATGAAACAAACTTAGAGGGGGCTGAACTGAATTTGAAAATGGAGTTACACTGGGAAAAAAACACATTGGATCTAGAGTCCAGACTCTTAAAAACATCGATAAGAAAAAAATACTCTTGATTCAATCGGATTTTTGCTTAAATCAAGAACCAAGCCTCTTAATTTGAGCGGATTTCCTTTTGATTTAAGCAAAAATCTAATTGAATCAAGAGTATTTTTTCTTGTCAATCTTTTCAAGAGTCTGAACTCTAGATCCAATGTTTTTTTTTTTTTTTCTCCCAGTGTACCTCCCTAAAAATGCTTCAGGAAGTCTGTTAGCTTGAGGACCGACCATTTTCTATTTCGGAGAGAAAAACTTCGGTTGTAAGGACTTAGCTTCAGTTCATAAGAGACACTAAAAGTTTGATTCAATTTAACGGTTATTTTAATTGATGATTTTCAACATGTTGTTGTTCCACGCCGAAAAAAAATAATAATCAAACTTGCCAAAATATTAAAAAAAAAAAAAAAAAAAAAAAAAAAAATTACCCTCAACTGCTTCCACAAATAGCTCTGTATCGCGATCTCCACAATTCAGCAATTCCTGCCTTCATGTGTGTTTATATCTCGCAGCGCCTCAATTGTTGAATCGTTGTCTACTGATATCGATCGATAACCTCCATGGCTAAGATAGGGCTTTGTCGATCGAGGCCATTCGATAACGATACCGCGATCAACTCACTAGAGATTGATCATCAGCGCCTGGATGCAACTATTCGTGGTCGGATGACATGCGTACGGCATACTTAATTAAATGAAGGCGCGCTGCTCATTCATCGATCAAGGTCCTTCCAACAGAGATTCAACGATCGACCCGTACATGTCTCAACGGATTGTATTCGATACATCAAACAGGTAAGATTTTATCGATATCGATTGGTTCAACATGTAAGCATAGCCTCAAAAGTCAATTGAGTAAACTGAGCACTGGAAAAAAAAAAAAAAAACACATTGGATCTAGAGTCCAGACTCTTGAAAGCATTGACAAAAAAAAGGACTCTTGATTCAATCAGATTTAAGCTTAAATCAAAAGGAAATCCGTTCGAATTAAGAGGCTTGGTTCTTGATTTAAGCTTAAATCTAATTGAATCAAGAGTATTTTTTCTTGTCGATGTTTTTAAGAGTCTGGACTCTAGATCCAATGTGTGTTTTTTTTTTTTTTTTTCCAGTGAGGAAACGGGTTTCTAGCGATATGCTTTTTATACTTATGAGTACAAAATGGCTATGAAAAGTGAAGAATTTTTTCATTTTCAGCTTTACTAACTTAAATCCTAAAATTTTTATCTGAGGTTATGTTCTAATGTTTTGAACCGAACGACACATCCAACCACTATTGAATAGGATCTATATCCCAACTGCGACGAAAGCGAGCATGAATGAAAGTGTTCATCGAACACCAGGTCGTTATTTGCTTACTTTTTCTTCTCTCATCGACATCGCGGCGTTGATTCCACACAGACGCGTGACGCCAAGGCGGGACACGCGGGGCTCTAAGCTTTTCCGAGCGTTCAGACGCTGAAATTCTTCAAAAGAGCAGCGGTTAAAAATAACGCGCCCGATTTCTCCTCTCTGGGAATTTTTAACTGCGATCGATAAAAACCGCAGTTCTCGGATCCGAGTAACGAATTCTTTCGGTTCCAAGTTTCGAACGACTGCATCTTCAGAGGCCCGGCAGACATAGAAAAAAAACTTCTATGGGCTACCTATATTAATTATGTCACGCGCTAGAGGGTAGGTCATAATTTTGTGACCAAGCGAGGGAAAGGGTGAAGGGGTGAGGTATTGAAGGGGTGTCAAGCTCAACGTTGCAGTATGTGTATTGGATTTAAGGGGTTTTCTTTTCCCTTTTTAAGTTTGACACCGATACTTATTGTCCTTGGTAGGTATATTCATGTGTTTTTTTTCACTGAATCGCTTTCAACTATTCTTTCTTTAAATTTGTATATTTCTTAAGTAAGTGCTTCAAATATTCATTTTTCCAACCATAAAACCAATTTGAATTTAATTTATACAAAAAAAAGGACATACCCCTCATTCCCCGGTCCATTTCAGTTTATAATCTTTGCAATTGGTGAAAATGTCATCTTTATTCCCGTTTCTGACACTGTGAAGGCCGAAAATACGGGAACCAATCAGAAATGGTTTCACATTGTCTTTACTCTTGGTATAAAGGGATTCTATTGACAGTGATCACGCTACAAACTCCCGAAAAATGGCGCGAAATTTAGATACGATCCATTACAAACGAGTCGTTGGGCCGTATTACTTACTCGCTGGCATAACTGAATCGTGAGTGGCGGGGGCTCGTTTGAATGGTTCGATAGCGTGAAAAATGCCCCGCGGTGCCGCCGAAAATTAATTTATTCCGATGGCGAACGTAATTATGTCCGCGTGGCAATAGAAATCCCTTTAGTTTTACGCTATACGCGCTCGGGAGTCGTGCGGGACCTCTCCTTGAATATACACGACTCATTTCGGCCACACCGGCGCGTGCTCCCCCGAGCTCTACCCCACAAATCCGAAAAGTAAACTTAACAGCACGCTAATCTGCCACGCATCAGTCAAGAAAAAGTTAAAAAAATATTTGTGTGAAATAGAGGAAATACCATAGCACTGGAAAAAAAAGAACACATTGGATCTAGAGTCCAGACTTAAAAACATCGACAAGAAAAAATACTCATGATTCAATCGGATTTTTGCTTAAATCAAGAACCAAGCCTCTTAATTTGAGCGGATTTCCTTTTGATTTAAGCGTAAGTCTGATTGAATCAAGAGTATTTTTTCTTGTCAATGTTTTCAAGAGTCTGGACTCTAGCTCCAATGTGTGGTTTTTTTTTTTTTTTTTTTTTTTTTTTTCATTCAGTGCTGATTAAATAAAGAGATTCAGTTTCTTTACTGAAAAACAAAACGGACATCAAAATTGCCGAAAACCAACAGACGTCAAACACAGTTTGTCACCTTCCGGCCAAAGTATCACAAGTGCCTTGCAACGTTTCGAAATTTTCGCCGCCGTTTTATTTTTTTACCGAGAAATTTTTGGTTTAATCCGTTTGAAAATTTCACTGAATTTTATCGGCAGCACAACGAAAATTCAGTGAAATTTGCGGACAGCTTTATTGAACAATTTCTCAGTAAAAATAATTAAAATGGCGGTGGAAATTTTTAAATGTCGAATATGGCGCTTCTGATACTTTGGCCGGAAGGTGACGATTTAACGAGTCTGCTTATAATACGAGAGGAGAGCACACCGAGAAACGCAACTCTTAACGGATTGTTTGAACTCGAGTTTCGAGTGTTTGACGGGACAAACAAACGGAAAACCGAGACGTAAACCTCTGACTTTCAGTCGTGCCGCTGTTACTCCTGACTCGGACGGTTTTCCATTGTTAACTTTCTCTTGGTAAACATGCATCTTCCCGATTACTATTTTGGCACGTACTTAGTTCGAAGTCAGTGTATAGGTAATACAATGCCTTTGGGGATGAAGGAAATCGAGTGCACTATTCGCAATAAACTGAGAGCCCATTTGTGGATGCGTGATTTCATATTCATCATTAGACTATGAAAACATGTGTCTTGATAGCAGCGTTAAAGTTTCCATTTATCAAGTATTGCTTAGTCGTTTCAAGGAAGTGCAATCTGATATTTATGGGCAAATTGCAAAAGAGTTGTCTTTTTAAAAAAAGGAACTCGACAACTCATATGGAATGACGAGGAATGAAACAGATCGGTCGTCCAGGGTGTCCACGGAAACAGACTGACCAGAAACAGTACTTCTTCAGTACTTTTTCAGTGCATTCCCAAGAAATTCAGTATCTCCTCGACAGAAAAATTCAGTACTTTTCCAGTACCTCCAATTGACGAAATTCGCAATTTCTCGCTGAAATTGCGACAAAAATGACAAAAATTCCGTACCTTTTTACGGAATTTCCGCACTATTTCAGTACTCCCGGACTGCCCTTAAAAAATCAGTACTATTTCCTGACTTGTAGACACCCTGTCGTCATTTCAAGCTTTACTTAAAGTAAAACATACAATCCGCACAGTTTCACACCAGAGTGAAAGATTTTCCAGCAATATCTATTCACGCAAAGCCAAAAAAAATCCCCAGGCACGACAACATTGTTCCTGCGACCTTGGAGCATGGAGCCGCGTTTCCTGAGTTCCTTCTTCAGCAAATGGAATGGACGGCTGCGACACGAAGGAGCCTCCGGTCTCTCACTCCAAACATCGCGTCCGTCTCTCTCACTCTCATTGTCGGGACCTTTCACGCTCGCCGGCTCTTACCCGCGAAATTAGTTATGAACTGACCTGACCCACCCCTCCGCCTCCACTTAGCCCCGCGTCTGCGTCTTCGCGAGGTGTTTGTTTGGAGCCTCTCGTGGTGACAGATGACAGCCCTTCGTGCCGTCCTCAAAAACGGCTCGTCCGACCATTGCGAACTGCATTACGCCCGCATCGAAGACCGTGAAAATGAATTTCACGCGATTCGAGGAGCCTTGAAAACCTGTCGTCGAGACAGATTCGCGGCTCGAATGATTCATAGCGTCGAGAGGTACAAATTGATGCCTTTGATTGAAAGACCAGGCATTCAACACTGGTAGAAGTGACTTACATTGGACAGCTATTGTAGATCAAGGATAGAGGAAGAACAACCGAACACCACACCACTCACAGCGAATGGAATCTTTTTTTTTTTTAGGATTTCAATCTCTTGGGTAAGAAAGCTATAAGAGGGAGTCACTTTTAGAAAATTTGAGTTGGTGAGATGACAGTTAAAGCTAGTTAAATGACAAAGAAGGAGAGAGTAGGAAGTAACATGAGGGTAGGTACTGGATGAAACACCATCGCGTCATAGTTTAAGGGGTGCTGTTACGTACAGTAAGTATACTGTGTGATTCGTTTTCCCATGCCGCCAGTCGCTTAGCCAGGAAGTTTCAGCCTTTCAGCACTCCTAGTCCTATGACTAAAATGCGTATCGCCGAAAGATAAACTATAACAAATTTAACCAGAAGTTTGGTCGATTCTTTAATGGTTCTACTTGATTTTTGACACAGTAATACTGTATAGGGTATAACGATAACCAGACACCCCCCCCCCCTCCGGGAAAGGCTTTCAGACTTTCAACTCGACTTTGGCGCACACATCCTAAAAGTATCCAAAAAATATTTCACAAAATTTTGATCAGCGCGGTATGGCTGTGCCTTAAACCATGTTCAGTGATTGATGCGGATTGTTAGCTTTGACCAAAATTATGATTCGTGGATAAGTAACTGAAACTAGACGCGCAAGCATCAGGTATTGTTGCTGAAAGAAGCGAGGGTAAGAAACGGCACGAGTTCTGAATACCTGAGTGACAGTGAACCGGAGTAGAACTTGGCACAAACGCTGAACTCATTGGTATTCAAACGACTAATCAGCAACAATTTCGCGCCGAAGTTAAAATTTTTTAACGGCTTTGATCAATTCTCTCTTTAGCGCATCTCAAAAAATGACACGTGGAGTTTCATACGGGAGACAGGAGCGACATGGTAAAATCAAAAAAGCCCGCTGCGTGGAGAAACTCAGTTGGAAAAAGAAACTTGACGTTGCGATATATCCCGTTATTTTTTTGCCTAATCCTAAAAATGTAACCATCAAAGCACAATACTATGGGTAACGCAACCAATCCTCCGATTATTCCTCGAAATTCCCCACAGTGCGCGAGAAAAAATGCATGTTGAACGAATCGGAAGAGAGCCATCCTTACTTCTTTTTGTTTGCTTAACTTACAATTTTGATCACTATCCTACTGATTTGTGCGAGGTGATTTTGGACATATCGTCGTTTCCGTCACAAAAGAACGTAACTCCATTTCAATGTTGTCAAGTTTCACCTCGCAAATTGCATATTAACTAGGAAAATCTTGGGCGTGCCTAACTGAGCTTTTCACTGATTATTCCTCAGATTTCAAGCGAAAATCAGAAAATTTTTGGACAAAAATTGCACATGAACATTGATGTAAAATATATTGATTGTTGCAGTCAATTTGGCAAGCTTGGGATGGAGTTGTGCTTTCTTCCAGGAGACGAGGATAGGTATTTGATGCGCTCAAAATTTCAAATCGATGAAGAATCATACATTGAGATAATTTAATATTCACTCTGATTACTTAAGGATCTTCAACGTGTTTTGATGCGTGTAGCATGTGTCATCAGACACGGCTTCAATTTTGTAAGCCCACGTCACTCTTTTCTTCAGAGAGATGATAACATTATTCGAATTTAACGTTTCACTACAGTTTCAAAGGCCCTCTAATTAACGGTGCAACCAACTCCGATCGATTATTGAATCCAACACGAAAGATAACACGACAAAGAGTCAAAGGTTCAGTTTCCCGCTCGGTTGGATGCTAGATATTTCTTCGCTTTTGGAGACGTTACAACGATCAAAATTCCTCATACACGTGACCAAGTGATAGGGCTCTTCGGTGATAAGACAATGCACTCACCGAACCCTGGCAGGGAGGGGGGAGGGTCTTGATTAGCGTTTATTTTGAGACTGATTGGGACACTCATTAAAACCAATTGTCACCGTGCATTGCATGTCTTATTTCGATTTCGTTCCCTCGCACGGCTACCTTTTCACTGCACGCTTGTACGATGAAAGACTGAAGCCAAACCTTGATAGGTGTGGATCAAAAAATAATTGACTCGCGGAAAAACTACGAAAGTTGATCGCGATGCATCCCACAACCGGCACACAGTGGGTCGAGTCAAAACGAGAGGTTGGACAAAATTTGGAAATTTTAGAAGCTAGTAACCAGTGGCGTGGCGTGAATTGCGATATATCGGTTAACATGTCATTTAAAACTATGGAGAAGGATCGATAAGCAGAGTGTTCGCAGCGAAAACCTTAATAATCGATTCTTTACCATGGGTTTAAATGGCATAACAATCGATACATCGCAATTCACGCCACGCCACTGCTAGTAACTACGTTTATAAAAAAAATTGAGGTTCTAAAAGTAGTTCTCTTGGTTTCCTCGTAAAATGTTTTTCTTAAAGCATCCCTTAAAATTTAAACTGTGACGAAATAAACATCAAAATTTGCGGGTTTAATCAAATATTTCAGTTCCGACCGCTCGAATTGACTCGATCCACTGTGCGACAATTTTATATTTTGCGATAGCAATCCGACCCGCAAGAACCTGGCAAATTTTGCTTATCGAAAATTTAAAAAGTGAAATTTTGAAACATTGTCCGATTCTGAAGCGAAGTTAAAGTCATTCTCGCTCAGGACATGGCCGAGAAGTTTCAGATTCTGCTGGAAATATTCTTTCCGATTCTCGTCATAACGATTCGGCCATTCTTTTAAAATTGACTAATTGCACGATTTGGCAGGGGAAACGAGAGACCACGTGTTGAAGGGGCACCGGATTTTTTCTACCGCCCCGTTTTCTTCCTGTTATGCATGAGAGGCAGGGGATGAGGAGGAAGCTTTTCGGTAAAACCAGCGAGACTCCCATTTATCGCCCATTGACAACCTTGTAGATGGTATGTACTCAGGTGAGGATGAATGAGATTGAAATCGTCAAAATTAAACACAGAGGGGGAAATTCTTTTCAAATCTATAAAAAATTCCGATGAATACAGACATAGGTACATGTTTCCGGTGACAAATTTTCTTTCGGGGAGGTCAGAATTTCCGAAAGGCAACTAAAAAATAATTTATTTGAGGTTTGTTGCAAAGGACATTTTTCAACGTTCTTAGAGATTAGTCCCCACTTTAGAAACAAGGCACTATCATGAGGATTCCATCGAAAATATTTTGATCTAAAAAAAACCGGCGCTCCGCTACGCGCCGATTTCAGGGAGGCTTCACCCTTCGGGCAAATCTGCGTTTTTGTCTAAAATCTTCCTTCCCTGTCCCACTGTGCGAAAATCTTCCTTCTCTGACCACTGAGCGACGAACGGTTTGTCCGAGCTCCGAGGTCTCCACTCCCCTGGCCCAGAATGCAGAAGTGTATTATCTCAAAGACAGTATTTTCTTCAAAAAGTACACTTAAAATGGCGTGCATAACTTTGAAAAAAACGACTGAAAATGGCGTACAAAAGCTAGAAAAAACGATCACTTGGAAAAGGAAAATGAACACCAGTTGTTCTGAAACTTGGAAAGTGATAGCTGTTTCTCTGGTTTCAACAAGGCATGGATGGTAGGTAGGTAGGTAAGGAATAGAGATAGTCACTTAATGGTAAGAAGTGCCACCAGTTAGATGGTTTGAAAAATCTGAGTGAGATACTCACACAAGGAAAATGCTCACGTCTATCGAGTCAGTGGAGGATTCGGTTACATTTCAGTAGGTTTCAGCATTGACCAAAATAATTTCAGTACTTCAACCATCTGTACTTCTTGAAACAAATGTGTACAACATTTAATTCGACTGAGGTCATGTCTACAATACAAGATAAGCAAACCTACCTGTTCACAAGGTATCCAAAGATGGCCAGCAGATTCGAATCCAAAGGAAATACTGCACCACACACAATGACAAGAGTCAAACTAGTTAGAATCAAAGAACCGTCGAGTTGTCAACACTAAAATCCGGCTGCAACAGCTCTGATCAATCAATTGGGAGAATCAACAACAGCAAGGCGAGACCGCCGCGAAAACTCAGACCACACACCGACGACCACGCACTTCGTCGACGTTTCGATCAGACTAGCGACTGATTCAGATAACAAGCGCCAGACAGACACGCTGGCGCGAAAACCTTCCGATTGGTCACTCTGGGGACCGACAACACTGGTATATAATCAAAACCACGCGGAGTAATCACGACAGAATTCTGAGAGGTTAGGTTAGACGCCGTGCGCCGAGTGAGATAAGAACGAAAACGACCCGCGTGAACCTCAGTCGCCAACTGAGCGTCTCGGACTGCATTCGAATCCCGAGACAGACGTGGCGGGCCCCCCTCGCCCCGGGGCAGATCCGTGATCCAGATTTCCGCCGTCTAGGAGCGCTGCGTTTCTTTCGAAAATACGCACCTTCTTACTTCGAAAAAATCCCTCCCTCACCCTGCCTGGCCAGCCGTGTCTGTTTATCATTAGGTGCCACTGTTCGCTGAACAGATCTTCGCACAGGCGAATATTTTAAGAAATTATGGAGAGAGTAATGGATTTATCTGCCATCAGAACTGGGCCCAGAACAAAATCTTCTTCGGGTATTAAAGGGCATTGTCTAGGAAACTCGAAAATTGTCGAATTTTTTATTTGGCATCCTTAGGGAAGAGAGGAGGGGGGTCGTGTGGAAACCAGTTTTTTCCCTTAATTTTTGAACGGTTCAAGATATAGAGCTCTTTCGGCCCAATTTCAGTTCTGATGGGAAAATGACTATGGGCAACTTTAAATGCTGTATGGCATACTTGTTAGTTGGTTTTCTATGTCAAGGATTCCGCATAAGAGGTCTATAATTGTTCTACACCCATTTGGGGGGGGGGGGGGGGGAGGGTTTCAGGTCCTTCCTGAAATGGCTTCCAGGTGATCGAATATTTTTGAGTTCCCGAACCGGACTGTGATGTTCTTTCATGTGTAATTTGGATCGTAAAATTCAAATTTAACATTACAAAAAGTCCTCTGACTGGAAAAAGCCCCCCCCCCCTCCCTCCCAAAAAAATTCAAGGACTCATAATTAACCCAATTATAATTCCAGAAATGAGAGGAATATTCTACGCACTTACTTGATGAAATCCTTCACATTTTTTGGGAGGAGTCGAGCGGATTTCAGGGGGGGGGGGGGGGGCGACGTGACCTATTCCTGACCGTATTGCCCCAGTTCCTCACCTGTATCATAGGCTTATAATCATCGCGTGCAGACCTCCAGATTTTGTGATTACAGCGCCCAAAGCTCATCCTCTGGAATCGCAAATAAAGCTCTCGGAAAGTTTTACCTTAACGATCAGAATTACTCTTTCCTGATGTAAGGGAGAGATCATACGGAGACTTTCACTGTTCGGCTACGGAAGAAAGACTCAGCTATAAGTCGATCTGGCAACATCAAACAGCCAATGCACTTGGCCTTGCCTTCTCCTTTTCATTCATACACCTTCTGCTAACAAGACCCAGGACCCTCCCCCGCCTACCTATCCAACCATCGGATTGCGAGAACGGAACCCCACGCAAAAAAATGTACTATCAGCACAGATGACACCAATGTTCATCCCCTCGCTCACAACCCAAATTACCCCCTCGGCTACCGACAATCATATCGCGAACTGGCGGAGACACCCCCGCGCATTGTTCGTCGGATCTTCGACTATTATGAGAATAAACTATTGTACTTACCTGGCTATCCTTGTTCGCCTCTTGATTTCGTACATCGCAGTCCTTTACGATACCTACCGACATTGCCGGTTTCCGGCTTGAGTTTATGAGTCCGCCACTCCGTCGTGGTAAGGAAGAACACCGTATGAGACAGCGGAAGTTGCCAAATTTTCCGTGATAAAATGCGAATTTTCAGGATAACTAATGAGGATTTTTCTTTTAATTTTTTAACGAATTTTATTCGCAATTTATCCTAAATCGTTTGAAAATGTCAACGAAAATTATTCATAACCGTCTGTATTTATGAGTATTCCATCGGAGGAAATTTGGCAACATTTGAATGTTTACACGGCGTTTTTCTGTTGCACAATTGTGTAGAGCTCGAAGTAAAATTCGCAGATTTTACGCAGTAAATGGTGACGATGCGATACAGGAGCGTATCATCCGGCCTCTGATCTGATCCGGGGCACCCAGTTTCACCTGATACCTGTCGTTAATTCGATTGGCTTTTACGATTCGAGCACCCTCCCACTCTTGAGCTCAGTTTCAACAAAGGAGGGGGTTTTCCCGGGTACTGCGTGCTCATGCGGGTCGTAGTGGGGTAAGATCGATCAGATGTAATCTAGGTCACCATTTCATATTTGTTTAGCGCGGATAACGCAAAATTATGAATCATGTGTACGCTTATATGAATATGGGTAAAGTTAAAAGTTCAGAGCCCTCGTGGTTCCGAATGGAAAAGTGCATGTTCCTCCACCCCGTTGGTGAAATTGCCAGGTATGGAGACAGGGATATTCTTTGCTCGTCCGCAGACATGGCCACCTCTGTTGCCCAGTCCGTGGACTGACCGCTCGAAAGACTGGAAATCACGCCAAGGGGCCCGGTCGTTAATTTTGAATTTTCAATCCAATAGCTCATCGACGAATGTCCTCCACTGAGCAATTTCTGTCGAACATTTCGCAAGAATTTTGACGACTATAAAAGTATCAACGCAATATACAGGTTTATTTTCGGAAGGAGGTATCGAGATGAAAATTTGATCTAAGTGCCGGCAAATATAGGAAGCGCCGAAACGTTACCCTATGAAGAGCGGCCCACCGAATACCGGACCAGACTGGGTTGATTGCGGCGCCTCGATGCAACTATTCGTGTCCGACGGATGCGCGTGTTGCATATTCAAATATTGAAGGCGCTCCCGCTTTTCTCTCTTCTTCAGAGATCCACGGAACTTACAAGCTGAGATGTAGCACTCAAACAACAATGTATCAATGTGTAAGGATTGTTAGTCAGTGACATGAGGCCAGAGTACCTGAGACGAAGAATTCGGTTATTATCTCGGCCTACGAATACTACTCTTAGTTGGTTGTGGAGCCTGCACGCAACTATTTGTGTCCTACGTGTGAGCGCTACTAACGCTACTCTACATATCGACGGTGTAAGTCGGCAACCACATAACTATCGGTTTGCGACGCCTCAGATTTCCTGTCATATTTTATTTTTTAAACGGGAAACTACTCAACGGCAATTCTTTAAAACTGCCGCGATTTATTTCCTCTCTGCTATGAAAATTCTGCAAAAACTTCAAGAAATGATGTCAATTTGATTTCCTTTAAAAAAATAATAAAGTTGCGGAGATTTTCAGATACAGCAAACGAGAAATGTGATTGCAGACTTATGCCGTCGATATAAAAGGGCGGCTTGACTGAGTTGATTGCGGCACCTTCATGCAACTATTCGTGTCTCACGTAAGTGCGTGTTGTATACTCAAAATTGAAGGCACTTCTGCTTTTCTCACGTCTTCAAAAATGTACGAGTTTTTTGTTTTTAACTGAAGCACCCAAATAGAGAAGTTTGAGTGTCTACGGGGGGTAATTATTGCTTTCTCTTCCGTCTCTCCTCCTCCTTCTTCTTATTGTTATTCTCCTTCCTCACTTTTATATTTGTTGGCCTGGGAGGAGGAAACCCAGTTTGCTGTTGACGTGAGTGAAAATTGAACAACACTACGGCCCTGTAAAGATTCATGATAATTCGAAAATTTTGAGCTCTGAAAACGAAAGACTCAAATTTGCCCTCAATACAACGCTCCATACTGCCGTGCCAAGGAAGAACGCCGTATGAACATTCGAGAGTTGCCAAATTTCCTTCGATAAAATGTGTATTTTTGAGCAAAGTTATGAATATTTTTCCTTGAAATTTTTAGGAACTTCAGGTAAAATTGCGAACAAGATTATCTGAAAAATTGGAAGAAAAAAATTCACAAATTTCACCGAGAATTCGTGATTTACCCATGGAAATTTGGCAACGCCTGAGGGTTCATACGTCGTTTTTCCTTAGCAAGGCGTGCAGCTAATCGCGTGGACTATCACGAAAAATTGTTGGGCTCAACGCCCAAGCGGGGTGCATTTTTCTGTGCACAGCGTGCTTGTAAGAAGTACCCACGTAAATCGCGTGAAACAAGGGGACAAAATTCTCGGCAAATTCAGAGTATGCCCGAGGGCGGAGCCGCGCGGACGGGGTAGCCGGGGAAACATAAAAAAGGGCCGTCGGTAAATCATAATTATTTGGCAGCGCTATTTTTGGAGGTGGTGAGTTGCTGAGCTTTGCTCGGTTCCATTAAATCGGGACGATCGCTTATTTCTGCCGAATCCTCCTTATTTATGCGCCTCCTCCCCCACGTTGCCTCGTCGTTGGAAAATCGAACCTCGATACCTCGAAGAAAACGGCCTTCCCTTCCGCCTTCCGCTGAAGCCACAAATCTCGATGATTCGGGAAAATTTTCCGTTCAATTGTTTCATACGGAACAATATCCAATTAATTCACTTAAAGGATGCTTAATGTTATCTCAAAAATAAGATCAAAGTATAGCAGCCATACGTAATTACTTTGGAATGTTTCCTGGCAAATAAGAAAAAATGCACGAGGGCAAATTGTTTTATGCTTAATTTTTTTCCTACGAATATTCTTATAATAAACCAGGAGCCTATCCCAAATGAGTCTCGGTAACTCGAATTTTCTATCCCCTAATATCGGGAATTCAAAACCTCGATAACCTCGAAATCTCGATAGCTCCATATTTAAATCGAATTTCTCATCTCCTATAATATAGGGAATTCGGAACCTCGATAACCTCGAAATCACGATAGCCCGATACATTACTCGAATTTTTCAGCCCTCCACTTCAGCTTCGAGCCATCGATCTTGGACTGTGCGTTGATTTTTTTTAAGTCCGCTCGTACAAAATAGGGTGAAGTTTGACAGCTCTGCCTCTAATTCCCGCTAACAGCTCAACGATACAACGACGAGAACGAAACACACCAAGACAAGAGGGGGAAAAATGAGCCGCTGTCTCCTTTTATTATTGTGACTTCGTGAGTCATTATCCCCCTCCGTCCCTCCGACGATTTTTGCAGCGCAGCAACTGAAGTTGTAATTTTAAGACCATGGGTCACTCGAACTTATCCCTTGGCAAGAAAATTTAAGATCATCGTTTTTGGACTAAAATATAGAGAGCATAATTCACAAGGAGCAGAGAGGATAAAGAAGCTGCGCAAATTGGTGTTTCGCCTTCAATTTTTGCGGTAGGCCAAAATACATCCTAAGTACAGAAAATTGTTCTCTGTTTAAAGTTTTTATTGTCATGCGTTGTTTAGAATCTTATATCCAGTACTTAAACATGTCAAGGCTACTTGATGATTATACTGTTCATTTTCTATTCGAGTATCTATTATTAGTAATGAACTTATGATATGGGAAAAATAATTGACTTTCCAATTCCTTTGGAGACGCAGAGATTTCTTAGCGTACCCGAAAAAAATGCCCCTCGATTTAAGACATGTTTAATCTGCATCTCTACTTGACTCTAGACCATAACATGACGAACCGTCCGCGGTCAAAAGGACTGTATTCTCAACGGAAGATAGTACGAAAATGAATAAGTCTAGGGAAAAATGTAAAACAAGGAGTGGAGTGGTTTTCCAGCTAGGGTGCGTCGGTTCATGTTCATTTGCACGGCAAGTATAACAAAAACGTCAGAAACGTCAGGTGTGGTGACTACCCTGAAGTTGTGAGTGTTGCAGTCGAAAGCAGTGGTTTTTTAATTGTATTGCTTCGGTTCATGTTCGTTTGCACGGCAAGTATAAAGAAAATTTAGGTGCGGTGACTACACCTGAAGTTGTAAGTCTTGCAGTTGAAGGTACCCTAAGTTAACATCATCAAAATCACGCGAGGAAGATCGCAGTGACAGTGACTTTTTCAAACGTTTAACAGTAATATGAGGCCTCAAAGGGACGATGAGAGAATTTTAAAGACCTGCTATTTAGATCCGCAAAATGTCCTTCCGAAGAAATGATAGCGTCTGGAAAATATGACGTTCTCCATCATCGTCGGCCGGGCGCTTTAGTGGCTCCGCGGAGAGCACTGCAGTTGGAGCAATTAAAAAAGAGGGTTAACTTTGGAGGGCGAGAGAAAGACGACGGAAGAAAGATTAGGAGGAAGAAGGAATCTGGATAGACAAAGACAAGTGTCTGCGCTGAAATTACGAGGAACCCCTTAATTCGCTCAAAGTTAATTCTTTTTTTAACGTTTTCCGCCCTTCCCACCGCCTCCTGCGCACAGTGGACCGTGTCAATCGGAGAAGTCGGACAAAATTTGGAAACTTCAAAAGCTTCGAACTCAGTTAATATAAAATTTTGAGCTTCTAAAAGTTGTTTCATTGGTTTCCTCGAGAAATTTTTTTCCGGAGGCACCCCTTAAACTTTAAAATGTGACAAAATAAACATCAAAATTTGCAATTTTAGTCAAAAATTTGATGTCCGACTTCTCTGATCGACTCGATTCACTGTGCGGCGCGCCGCTTTCCCGTGGGCCCTCGAATCCGACTGACGAGCATCCATAAAGAACGTTTGAGTGCCTAATCTGCGCGCAGATTGCAACTCCTGAAAGAACTCGTGTTCGGATGGATCCTGAAACCGCAATGATGGCGGATATTCAGTCTGATTAGTGAGTCGAGTACTTGTTTTACGATGGTGCCTGTCCTGATTATCGGCAGAACTGTCGACGAAGGCCGCCTCCCTTCCAAAAAAATCTACTCCTAAATTATGTAACGCTCTGCAGGGCCGGATTTAGGGGGTGGCCACATGGGCCGCGGCCCACGGCGGCAAATTTAGGGGGCGGCAAATTCTGCAATTTTTTTTAAACTGTATATCTTTAGGTATATAAAAAAATCTGATTTTAGAAAAAAAAAATAGTATCGAGGAGAGGCGACAAAATTTCTCATTTCTTGAGAGTGTAGTATTTTCTAATTTTATCGTACAAGAGACATCCCCTTTAATTAGTCGAGTGAAGAGAGAAACGAAACACGCAATTTGGCCTGGAGTGGCGCGGCGCAGAGAGCAATGATGACGAGGACTTGAGATGAAAAGGAGGAACCCTCGACGTGGCGGTCGGCATGGAACACATAGTAGCGCCTACAAGACTGCATGAAAACTTCACGCATTGCGTCAAACACAGTGCGGTCAGTAACGGTTGGCGTGAAACGCATAGCGCCTACAAGACTGCATGAATACTTCAAGCATTGCGTCAAACACAGTGCGTTCAGCAGCGGGCGGCGTGAACCGCATAGCGCCTACAAGATTGAAGGAATACTTCACACACGGCGCCAAACACAGTGCGCATGCGGTCAGCGCGGCGCGGCGCGGCGGCGGAGGTTAAAAGTATTTAACCAGATTTATGTTTGTTCTTGTATCATTTTTTCGCTCATTTCTTATAAATGAATGGCCTTGTCCACAGTTGACAGGATTTTCGCAAAAACTTTTTCAACATGAATAAACGCGTCTTATGCACCCCTCCTCTTCCGGCTCGTTCACTTGATAGTTTTTATTGATGTTTCAAAACGAATGAGAAGGGGGCGGCAAAATACATGCGGCCCATGGGCGGCAAGCAGGTAAATCCGGCCCTGACGCTCTGGCCAAATAAACTTGCTTAAATCTAAATCTAATACGTAAAATATTTGGATATATTTGAGTGTATTTAACATTTTCTGTTTATGTTCATAAGGGTTGTCAATTATTTAGAAACTTCTCTCTGAACATTTTCCTATGGCAGTATAACGCGCAGTCGTCGTGTTTTTAATGATCCTAAAGAGTCGAGTAGAAATAAGCCTTGCAGTCGCATCTAAAATGAATTTGCTGAGGGAAAAGGCTCCATTCCATCCTTTCAAAAACTCATTAAGGTTCTGTGGGTAAAGAATTTCCGGTACGTCAAAGAGGGTCTATTTACGCTCTGCTGTCCTCTCGCAAAAGAGAACTTGGAAGTCGGATATGGTCGACTTGAGGAAAGAAAATTTTTTATGGATCGCGTCTCTGTAAATGACGCGTTTTTACACGTAAGATATGTTTTGCAGATAATCGTTTGCTACGAAACTCTGGTTTGGCACTTGCGCCCGCGTTAATCGTGTCCAATTTTCTAAAATGTGGGCTTGCACTTTTTTTCTCCTCCCCATCTCTTTCCCTCTATGAAGTATATGGACTTTTATACCCCCCGCTTGGTTGTTGAGCAACGCACTTAGCAAAGTACTCTTAAATTAAACCAAACATCGGCTTCTTTTTTGGACGAATTATTGAAAATGTCACTCAATAGGCAACAAAAAAGAGACTAATGGATAGTCTCTAATTGTCTCTACTCATGACGTGGTAAAAAAATTTGCGGCAGAATCCGCACCCCAGGGAATTTTGGCCGAGATTTACGATCCCACCTGCCGAAATTCGGCATATTCTACCAGGGATTCTGCAGTTCTGCCGAATTCCGTCAGACGGGACCAGAAATTTCAACTCCAGCTGCTCAAATCTTGGGGGCGGATACTGCCGCAAACTTTTTTTACCGTGTGGCGGTGAGATAGGAATGGCTTTCCTCCCCCATTGTCAATTATTGAAATATAGTACGGGTTATTAAACATCGAGCCATTTAAAATAAGATAAAAGATTAAGCATAATATAATCCATAAGTCTGCGACCATAAAAAATCATCTTCGGCTGTTTGAGTTTCTTCTGTGTGAAACTCACACGCTGTCAGGCGTTGTCTACGATCAGAAACCAACCGAGCAAAGTTACACGGTCCTGATTGGCTGTTTCCCATGTTTCACTCTCCTCTCAGCCGTGTGAATTCCGTCGATCAGGATGGTAGTGGCGCGACATTGACCAGCGGAGAGCGGATGGGGAGAATTCGGAAATATCTAGGGAAACCACCAAAACATGTCCTCAAAAGCGAAAGTGGCCGGCGCGGTGCGGCGGGTCCGCATGGGAGCGGAAGTGAAAAATTTGTACCCTGACCCACAACACTCGTCCATGTCTTGAGGTGAGGAAGTCTACGATCATAATTTAAGATCCGTCTGGCTCGGGCAGTGGCGTGGCGTGAATGATCGATTATCGAGATTTCCCCATTTGAGCTGCGGTAAAGAATCGATTATTAGGGTGTTCGCTGCGAACAATCGATATATCGCAAAGCACGCCACGCCACTGTCGGAGGCTGAGTTGACAAAATCGGACTGCATTTGACAGCAAGGATATAATATTTTTTTCTACTCTTTTTTCAAAAGAACGTATGTGCTGTGAGCACCCCTTTGTAGATGAGTGCTTATTTGAATTAGTTTGAAGTAGTGGTTCCTACTTGCAAAATGCAGTCCAATAAGAGATTTCCTCACGGGTGTATTATTTAAAGGAGAATCTGCATTGGTTGTAAACAAACATCAAAATATCAAATACGTTTCGCTACAATACTGGTATCATATTTAACGTTTATCGAAAAACGGATACATTACCTCCCGAGGCACGTTTGCAGCTGTTTTAGTCCAAAAATATCTATTCCATAAACCCTTAAATAAAACTGAAAGTATTCGAGTGCGGGAAATACTGCATTCGATTAGTCACATATTGAAATGATAATTTTTGCACAGTTGAATCAGTCACAAAAATGGTCGGCTCTGCTCCCGAAAGTGTTTCCCTCTTTCTTCCTTTTAATCGTATTGTGCGTAATGTACGCACCTCCTCTAAACAGGTTATTCAACTGCTCTCGTTATTTCAAAACCAAATATTTATGGAAGAAAAACGTCTTGAACGATATTTAATCATCGAGCAACAATAAACATCGTATAACATAACCATTAATTCAATTAATTTTCGGGTGGATTAAATACGGATTATAGTGAAATCACCAGACTTCAGTTAGTTCATCCCTGGCCTGCTGTAATTTTCGCACATAAGTTTTAACGAAAGGAAGTTGGAAGATCAACATTCCTCGGTGGCGAGAAGCAACCCCTAACACTACCCCTTCACTACCCCTAACAACTCCTAGCTCCTGTTGGTCATTATGCCATGGTGCGAGGGGCTCGTCGTATATTTCCTCGTAGCGCGATAAATTAGGCAGTGAAGACCTCTGAAGCCATTTGTGAAATTATTCTGACATCCCCGCCGCTCTGTCAAACTTTTCAACGTGGTTGTTCCTCATTTAGGGATGTAAGGTTTACCACATCGTGCTATATCTAGTGAATTGTACAACAAGAATTGTGGAATTTTGCGCAAAATTTGACTTCACTGCGCTTATTTCTCGTCGAGTTTGTGAGAAGAGTTTGAGTTATGTCTTAAAAATTCCCTTTTTATGATGCATTCAGGTCACCGGGTTATAGTGTTTGGGTGTTCCTTCGTTTGCACTTGATGAATTGCTTAGTTGAATCTCAGTCATAATTGATCAGTAAAGTAGTCGGAATGCACCGCGATAGTTGGCGGAAATCACCTTTTCATCAGCTCAAAATTTAAAATTCAAAACTTGTCTTGTCAATCATAATAAAGTATTCTCTTAAGACTATAGCTAACACATTCCAATGAATTTCCTGGGTTTTAAAAGAGAATGTCGACTTTTTAGCAAAATTATTGGGTTTTCGGCGACCCATTATGAAAACGAATACTGAGCTATTAGCCGATTTACTCTTCAATAATATGGGAAGTCAGGCCATTATTTAATAAAAACCAATGTGCACGAGGACCAGAGGGGTGTAACTTTTAGAAGGTTCTCTAAAGAGAATTCAGGTATTGAGGGAAGAAAAAAGGATGAAAATTCTTTGTGATTGGCTAATACAGCGATAATTTATTATTTTATTGAAATACTTTCGTAGGAAGGAGCTATTATTTCTGGCTCATTTTGGGAACAAAGTGTATGCATCAATAGTTTTCATGTGCAGATAGGTGCTTTCATGGATACGCTGGAAATATTCCTTATTGCAAAATGCAGTCCAATTAACCTACTAAGAACAACCTCATAGAATGCGCCTCAAGTCATCAGCTCGAGCTTGAATTTTTCTACCCTCATAACTAGGCCAGGAATCATTAAAACGCTACTCAAGTTTTAATGCAATTCCGACTCTTTCCCGCGCCAAATTATCGATCTTTCAGTGCTGCTGAGCTTTTTACAGGTTGCGGGCTCTTCATTAACTTTCGAAACATTAGATAACGAATGCCCGGGAGGCTTTTCAGGATTATGAGAAGTGAGCAATTAAGAACAGCGAAAAATCAACTTTCAAAATATGTCTCTAGATTCACCACGGTAAAGACATCGAACATTTATTTAGGCGCATTTATAAGTGAAAATGGCTCTCGGTAAAAACAATTTCTAGAGCTATGTTTCGAATCCAGTTTTCATGTCAAGGGGTGCTTAAGGGTGTTAAAGGTCTACACTTCGTGACGTAACGAATCTAACTGAATTTTTCTTTTAATTTGAGCGGAATCTCACTAAAATACATAGGAAGAAATACATAGGAAATGATTTCTTCCAGAGGACACGAATGATGGCCTAACTGATAAAATGAAAAATCGCTTGAAAAGAGAGTTTCAGTGACTTCGAAACTCATTTTTCGGCAAACATATGAAATGGACTTCATTTTCCAAAAAAAATAACTACTATTTTAGGCTCACATATAAAACCACATACCTGCATTGAAAATCTAAAGGCACTTATGTTGTTTCTGAAATGAGTCACATATAGTGGCTCTTAATTGCAAAATGCAGTCCAAATTTAAAACGGAAAAATCTAGTCACTCACTTTCTCACATACTCTCCAAAAATTGACCAAAGAACAAAGAATTGTGCAACCACCCACTACAATATAAAGTGAATAGATTCTCCTTAAGGAAAGGAGTTGCTCGATCGACCATGAATACGTATCTCGATGTTACCATGCTAAGGAAAAGCGAAGTATAAACATCAGAAGTTGCCAAATATCTCCGGATGAAAAACGTATTTTGGAAAAAAAAAATGCATCCTTTTTCTTGAAATTGTCCGATATTTCAGATTAAATTGCGGAGAAAAATACAACAACTTTCCTAATTAATTTGTATCATTTTAAAATATTTTTGGCCACGCATAGAAACTTCATACTGCGTTTTCTGTCCCACGGCGGGATGCCTAATGAGCTCCCGAAGGAAAGGAGCTGTTTATGAATGCTGCCCCAATTGCGCACAAAGATTACTGCCGTGCTAAGGAAGAACGTAGTAATAACATTCGAGAGTTGCCAAATTTCTCTTGATAAAACATATATCTCTGACAACATTATTGCTCAATGGAGATGTTGCATGTGTGAGGAATTTGCGATTTGACTGTTGATTCTTATGTAAAAGTTCGAGAGAAACACGATGGTCCCACTGGCATTCTCTGAAATCAATTCCCAAGCTCAAAAAAAGCTCTCAAGTCGAGGCCAATATGGAGGGGATATCCCACGCTATCCTGAAAGTACACCTCTACATCAAGACGAACTCTCCGTGCAAAGATAGGGAGCAAATACATTAGCAGTGATGCCGTGTTTTCAGTTTTAGAGTCTCCAAATAAAGTGGCAGCCCTGTCAATGTATTTGCTCCCTATCTTTGCATGGAGATTTTGTTTTGATGTAGAAGTGGACTCTCAGGGTAGGGTGGGATATCCCCTCCATTTTGGCCTCAACTTGAGAGCTTTTTTTGAGCTTGGGAGATGATTTCAGAGAAAACTAGTAGCATCATCGTGTTTCTCGCCAACTTTTACATAAGAATTAACAGTCAAATCGCAAATTCCTCACACATGCAACATCTCCATTTTCTTGAAATTTTCAAATATTTTAAATTCAATTGGGTACAAAATTGTCTGACAATTTTGGAAAATAATATGCACAATTCTCCCAATAAATTTGGTTTTTAATTATCGGAGGAAACTTGGCAACTTCTCAAGGCTCATGCGGCGTTCTTCCTTAGCACAGTAGATTAGTGCAAAATCAAGCGGGGGCGTCTCGTACCGCGTACCCTGGGCCTCATGCTGAACTCCGTGGCCGGGGGAGGCGGGGCGGGGGGCAGGGATGCACGGCAAGATGACCGGAAACAGCGTGCCCCTCCGTCCCGGGAGAAGCAAGGAGCACAGCAGCGTCCCTTCTCGCTGGGCTCGTGCCAGACGCCATCCAATCGTTCACTACTTCCTGTCAGCCCGTCCTCGCTCCTCACCAGTGATTACTTTGATTTAATATTTCGTCCGCCGTTTTCCAGATTTTCTCCAGCTCAAGATGTGCTTCACAGGGTGATCTACTTTTAAATACAGTCTGCAACTCCCCACTATGAGCGAGGGTCTAAAACTTGCGGTTCTTTGGAGAAAACGCCTTACAGGCGTTGAGCTGCATAGCTGCATAGAGATACCGAGATGGGCCCCTTGGTGTTCAATCAATCCGAGATGGATGAGACAGTTAGAGTTCACCTTCTCAGAGAAGTCGCGTGCAAGTACATATGGATTGCTATTTTGCAAAAAGGAACCACTAGCATTGCAATGATGCTAAGATTGTGCAACTTCATCTTTTGCAATAAAATTGCGGAAATCGTGAAAAACTATGAAATTTAGATGGTAAATTTTGTCTTAAATTTACAGTTTTTTAGCGAGTAAAATAGAAACTTTTAATGGATAATCGGGTTTTTCCTCCAAGACAAAAGAAGTTGCACAATCTCAGCAACATTGCAATGCTAGTGGTTCCTTTTTGCAAAATGCAATCCGTATATAGGTCTTTCGCCTCTATGTTGCTATAATTACCCATGCATATACATAGGTGTGATATGGAGGCCATCCAATGAGAGCAAATTATTACGCAAGGTATGTCGACTCTTTAACCCCCCCCCCCCATCTCCCCTCCTTCCACCCCCCGCATCCGCCCTTGGGGAAAGAGGGTCAAGTTGAGCCGGGCGTAATGCTGGTAACAGTCGTGATTCCTGAATTTGACGAGGAAAAAGGGTTAGAGAGGAAAAACACTAGCACTTCAATGATTTTCGAGAGAGTGGTTGGGGTGCTTTACGCCCAGGCTGACATAATTTTAGGTCGATAAGCTCATAGTAAGAGGAGGGTAGTGAGGTCCACAAATCGGAAGCAGCGTTGCATGTATTTTGGGATATCATTCGAGCAGATCGAACCGGGGCTGATTTAGCCTCCAAAAACGACGGTAAGAAAAGACTTAAAGCCCCCCCCCCCCAAAAAAAAATAAAAAAAAATAAATAAATGCACTTTTCACAAACTTTGCGTCTTTCCAGGCTCAATTTTTCCACTGTTTAGGTCTGCCACTGTCGACTTTGACACTTCCCGGACGCTTTGGTGCCGTAGGGCTAGATTTTCATAAAAAATCTATTAATTGGCTTCATTATTCTCATTTAACCTTGAAAAACAGAGGATTTTTTAGAAAAAGCATTCAGATGGACGGGCAAAAAAGCAAGTTAAAAAAATATAAAATAAAAACCGCGTTAGAATCAAGGTTAAAATAACACGAATACTCGACGCATTTTTGTATTACTTTTGGACCCCGAAGGCACACTTTCTCTTCGACTTGGGGTCATTGGAAATACTCGCAAAAGCGCAACCATTTCGGGATCCGGAATTCGGGGGCACCGCACTAAAATGCGCGTTTCCGGCGCTGCGTTGTCAAATCTCCTTAAAAAATCTCGACATCTTCCATAAACGCCTTCAAAACATTCGGGTAATAAGCCACAATCGGCAACAATGGGGCGTGATGCCCTCATCCCGGCGATTAATTTCCGCTCGTTGAACAGCAGCTGTTGATTCGAGCTATGATTTCAACAAATTTCGCGGACCGAGTAAAAACACAGTATCAGGAACAATGTTGCCAACCATTTAAATTTTCGACCATATGTCACGCAAGAATTGCAAAATTACATTAAATCATTGGAGCAGTTGCACGGAATTTGATTATTGCAAGAATATTTCACGGGAAAATGAGTTTCTCTCTGTGAAGAACCACGGAAGTTCAAATTAAAATGCATAGGACTTACGATGTTTGTGCATTTAAGGCTTTATAAGTGGATTTTACATCAGCTCGCAACATTGGTATAGAGAGAACTGCACTCGCGTTCAATAAATTAATTTGACGCCATCCCTCCCCCCCCCCCTACCCCCTCTCAGATTGATGGACTTCCAGCCATGTTGCCAGAAAAAGAAAAATGCCCCCGTTTGAAGGATTAATTTATTAATGTTAAATGGAACAAATTCGTTCATAAAGCTTTAGTTACTCATAAATAACGCGTGTTTGTAAAAAACACGACTGCGCAATATTTTATTTGTAGCATGCGTCTAAAATGAGACGCGAATGTAGAAGCTTTAAAAGTATAACCTATACAGAATTACAGATGCACGCTGAAATTAAGACGACTGAAATCCCCTAATATTCAGCGACTTTTTTTACTGAAAATTTAGCGAAAACAGAACTGAAAGCGAATGGGGGTAAAGTGCATGATACCCCTTTCCTCCTCGAATTTCAGAGGTTTAGAGGATTTTTGCTCTTTGGCGAAAAATTCTACCCCGCAATGAACTGTGTCTAACTCCAACAGATGATTTTTTTTATATATATTCAATTTTTTCTTGCTTCAGAGGCATATCGATGCTGGAAATTCTAAAATAATTTTTCCACTCTTTTTTTTCACATTGGACAAAAAAGATATTCGCGAATTTCTTCTGTTTCAAACAGTTCCAAACACAAAGGTTTAACCATCTACAAATAGTATGAATTAATTTTGGATCTTAGATTCTGAAGGGCACGAATCTACTTTGTGGCTTGCATAAAGAACCTACAGAACCAAATTTTGGGAATCATTATTTTAAAAAAAGAAAAACTATAAAAATTTGCAAAACCATGCAACAGGGGAAAGGTTCAATTTTTAAAAATCCAAAAAATACGTTGTCACGAATTTGTAACGTTATGCGACAGAGGGTTAAGAGCGGCCATATTGCATCATTAATGGACCAGAAAGTATCAAATTTTTGGATACGGGACACTTTCTGGGGACTGCAAAGCATGCGCCAAACATACTCGCCATTCTCCAAAAAATTTTGGCTGAATTCAGTTGTGTTCTTTTCCAGAGCTGGGCTCTTTTTTAGACAAGACACTCAATTTAACTTCTCACAGTACACTGGAAAAAAAAAACACATTGGATCTAGAGTCCAGACTCTTGAAAACATTGACAAGAAAAAATACTCTTGATTCAATCAGATTTTTGCTTACATCAAAAGGAAATCCGCTCAAATTAAGAGGCTGGGTTCTTGATTTAAGCAAAAATCCGATTGAATCAAGAGTATTTATTCTTGTCGATGTTTTAAGAGTCTAGACTCTAGATCCAATGTATTTTTTTTCCTGTGTAATTTTTCTGGGGTGTAAACTGGAAAAAATGGGGAAAAACCTGAGTCAATTTGACAACAAGGACGAGAGCATCCATCACTCTTCCCTGGAGCTCGGAGAGGGTGAGTCGGACGACCGATTGATGGAAATAGCTTGTTCAGTCGCAGCCTCAGCGGAGCTCATAAAATCACTCTCATCCCGCGAATTTGTCCTCCCGTCACCCGTCACCCATCACCCCGGACGGAAATTTTTGTTGACATATTACCAGCCAGTAATCGATTCCGGGTCTGGATTTTGGTCCAACGAACGCAGGAAATGCTGGATTTAAGGTCAACAGAATTTTCGAGGAAAACATCAAATGTGGCTTTAATTCAAACGCACTGAGGAAAGAAGCGCCGTTAAAAATAATAATATTCTGTCACCAATTTTAAGTTGGGGTTGAGTTAAGTTTTACTATATTTTTTTGGTATTTGATTGTATTTTCGTTCATTTATGACTCAAAATAACTCCGATCGAACTAAAATGACTATAAGTGACTCTTAATTTGACGGAACATTGCCGTATAAAATTTTGCAATTGATGCTTATGTCTGCCAACAACAGAACACCATTCTTTGAATCACATCAGCAACAAGTCACGTCACCACACCACTCATTCTCTTGAGTGAAGAGCAATGAATTAGGGCATGGTATAAAACTCGAACTATTTATCCACTATACTCCAACCCATGAAGATAGAGAACTGACCTGTTGCTTATGCCGCTAATGTTCTTGGAGCACTGAAGTTTTCCGGCTCAGACAACAGAATTTTCCGGTTGCAGAAACCGAACCTGGGTTCGGCTAACCATAATTCGGTTCCTTCAACCGTAAACTCGATTAGCAAAACCGAAAAACTTTAGTATTAGATGCGAACTAATGTTCAGTGTCGGTAACCGTGTTTTCCTCTCAATGTAGGTACGTAATCCCCATGCAGCCGTGATGCCGTGCTAAGGAAAAACGCCGTATGAACATTCGAAAGTTGCCAAAGCTCATTCACTAAAATATTTATTTTTAAGGAAATTTATGAATATTTTCTCCTGAAATTCTCAGGAACTTTGGGTGACATTGCAAAAAAAGTTATTTTCATAAGTTTACCAGGAAAGTCGTGTCTTATCCAAGGAAATTTGGCAGCGCCTGATGGTTCATACGGCGTTCTTCCTTAGCACGGCAGCGTAGCGGTAACGTTAAAATAGCGCAATTAGTATTGATTCCCCGGGAATAGGTACTCGGTGCGCTCGATGCTTGGTGCTCGGTGCTCGGACACTCTCCGGTAACCTACCCCGGACGGAAACTGAATGACCGAGAAAAGCGAGGCCCCGATGCGGGACGAAAAGGGGCCGGGGGGGGGGGGGGGCTAGAATCGCGATAGCATCCACATCCCCCATCCCCTGATCGATGTCGGAAACTCCTACGACCAGAGCCCCCCCTCCCCCTCCCCCCGTGTTTCATTTCATCATACACTATTATAGAGTCCGTTCCACGCTCGGCTGAGGCTAGCCGCTCGTCCGAAACGTATTGATTCCTTGCATTTGCCCGATAGTCGCGTTTCCAAACGTCACCTTCCCACCTTTCGACCGCGTGCACTGCGGATATGGGACACGGAGGTCTTTCCTCAAAACAGCTTCCCCAGGCTATAATACGGTCCATCTCACACTGGAAAAAAACAAACATTGGAGCTAGAATCCAGACTCTTGAAAACATCGACAAGAAAAAGGACTCTTGATTCAATCAGATTTAAGCTTAAGTCAAAAGGAAATCCGCTCGAATTAAAAGGCTTCGTTCTTGATTTAAGCTTAAATCTGATTGAACCAAGAGTATTTTTTCTTGTCGATGTTTTTAAGAGTCTGGACTCTAGATCCAATGTGTTTTTTTTTTTTTTTTTTTTTTTTTTTTTTTTTTTTTTTTTTTTTTTTTTTTTCAAGTGCGCTGGTTGAAACAGCATTGTTAGAGTAATATACCTCTTTGTAAGTCCTCTTTTATAATATGAGAGAATAATGAAGATTTTTGACGTCACTTCAGTGACCACCTCTCTTATTTTATAGCACTGTTCGTTGATCAATTATTTGTGTCACAATGAGAAGTAACATACATTATTATGAAAGAATTAATAGGCATGAGTATGCATTGGCCAAATTTTGTGAAGATAAAAAGAAGACATAAGTTTAAGGTAGGAAGCGCCGCACAGTGGATCGAGTCAATAGAAGAGGTCGGACCAAATTCGGAAACTTGAAACGCTTATAACTTTGTTTATATAAGCTTTGAGGCTCTAAAAGTAGTTTCATTGATTTTTTCGTGGAATTTTCTTACAGAATCACCCATTGAATGTTAAAATGTGACGGAATAAACATCAAACTTTGCAGTTTTTGTCAAAAATGTCATGTCCGACCTCTCCAATTGACTCGATCCACTGTGCGCCGGGATTACCTGTGACGTAGGTAACATGCAAACAGCAAACCGATCGACAAACCTGAATCTTATACCTGACCGTCCGGCGTCCAACCGCCACATTTATTCACTGGTCCACCCACGGTTTCTCGAGCGACCAGACAGGCGACGATAAGTTACCATTCAGCGTTCACCTGGGCCATAAAGCCCCCGCTCAGATGCGTCCCGTGGTGCTCGCACCGCGGCGGGTTGCATAAGCACCAGGGGAAAATGACCGCGTGAGAATGCAACCGACGCTTGGATAAACGACGCCGGGCGGGGGAGGGGGGTTGACTTCTGACGCGAAAGCAGCTTAAGTCCGGTGACGTACGTCCGAGGAGAGCCGGGAAAATAAATCGTGTGGATGAAAGGAGGGCTTAGCGCTCAAATCTCGGTTAGCTGAAGTGCATTCCGACAAGCGAAGTGTCTCTTTTAACAGGCACCTTCGCACTTGCCATTGAATGGGCAGACAGATAATGCTTGGATTTAAGCATTCCGTTCATAGGAGTTTCACCTTTGAACTTCTCGCGAAAAATATTCCTCGCGACAAAAAGCTCTAAGATCAATCTCCGAACTGGTAAAAGTCTTCATTCGCTTCGTCTTCAGACGATGGAGGGTACCGAACTTCATTCCACAGTTGTGTAACTGACTCAAGCAATAGGTCAGTTGCGCCAGTAAATTAATCACTTCAAAACCAATCAGAAAACGGCTTAATTTTTACTTTTTCCTGTACTAAAAACAGAATCTAGATGACAATTATCTCCTTACATGGATGCCTAATCTGTTTAGAAATGAGTGTATCCAAGTACATAAAATATATAAAAAGGGGATTTTTCGTATTAACGTTCCAGATCCACAGGGTATATTCAGCTCTAAGAATGAGTTATTTCTCGGGAAACAGGCTCCAGAACTCTTGTATATTTGCGAAACTGGGATGAGCAGAGGTACAGGGGAAGGGGTTTGAAAGTTCAAGCATTGAAAGGAAGCTAATGATGGAGGCTCGAAGCAGGAAGGCAAGGAAGTGGTTGTCAAAATGCCACCGAAATTCGCCTTCCATCCCCGAAAGATGTAGAATACTCATTCCAGGTCAATATACAGCGTTGCCAAAGAACATTCAATAGTAATTCAACTTGGAGGAAAATTATCAACCCTTTGCTATGCTGAAATCCCGAATGTGGACTCATAGTTGCACCACATTTTAGGGATTGAAATGAAGAGTTTTCATGAGTGTTGGAGTCCTCAGTTTTTGCATTCTGAGAAATAAACTGCTAAAAGAAGAATAATGGATTTCGTCGCAAAATGAACCTACAATGAGATTTAACCACCCAATCACACATTACGTTCAGCAATCTTTCGCAGCAATTTTCCTTAAAGTTTTTTTTTTTTTTTTTTTTTTTTTTTTTTTTTTTTTTCTGCTGGTTTAAGGGCTTCGTGTCAAGCACCTTCAGCCAACTGTAGGCAATGTTTAGTGTCCGTAGACATCGTGGGATCTCCATGCTACAGGCTTTTCCAATTTTCAGGGTTTAGGGCCGAGGAGAATCTGTTTCAGCAGATCTACTCGTCAATTCCATGAAAATTAGTCGTCATTACCGGGATTCGAACCCGGAACTTATTGACCTAGAGTCAGACGCGCTGACCACTAGGCCAACCTGGCCGGCTTCCTTAAAGTTCATCTTGAAGTTTTAAAAGTCGTGCCCTCGACGAATCGAGTCGCCATGACTCCGATATTCCTTAGTACAATGTTCCTGGTTTTGAAAACTTACCCCGCAAGTTTCATCCTTCCTTGCATTGCTTTACCGATTTTCAGTTTGCCTGGGTACTTTCTCGTACGGTTTCCATCATTTCACGACTAATTATCAAGAACATTGCTTGCCTGGCCATGCAAACCAATTTTGAAACCCGATTTATATCTTACAATGACATGCGATTAAACTTCCTGAAAATGTACATTTCCAAAATCTTCCCACAAGCTCGGAGAAAACTTTGTCAAAAATTAAACCTCTGCAATAAACCTCTCCGCCATGCTTTGTAAACCACATTCAAGTTTCAGTATCAATATGGATGCCAGGTGAGGCTTTGCTAGCACCTTGCAGGAGGTATCTGAGTGAGTCCAACGATGCGCTTTAAAACACTGCAAAATACGAAAGTAGAGCGAAAGAAAGGGTGCGTGTTGATGACGGCGCAGTGATACAACTATTCGTACGTGATGGATGTCCGTGTTGCATCTGCAAAATTGAAGGCGCGATGGCGCGAGGCGTGAACTCGTAATGCTCGCTCCGCTACTACGCTGCCAATGAAGTGTCATTCTGATTCGGGAGAAAAGTTAAGAAACGAGGCCCGAGTACGTCTCTATATCCTATCTTGACTTGTGTTAACAGTAGGATTTTTTGAACAAGATTAATGCTTTTTTTCTTTTTTTTCAGAAATTTTGACACTATACTATGCACTACGCAAGTCAAAATGCGGCAAAAAAGAAGAGGTATATGTTTTTATAGGAAACGGATTTTTGGAACAAATAATTAAATTTATACTGCACGGTCCTTCTTGTCCTCTTTCCCCAGGCACTCAGTAGATCGAGGCAATTAGAGAGGTTGTACATTCAAATGTTGACTAAAACTGCAAATTTTGATGTTGATTTCGTCACATTTTAAATTGCAAGGTGTGCTTTTTGAAGAAAATTTTACGAGGAAACCAATGGACCCACTTTTAGAACCTCAAAGTTTTGTTTAAACGGAGTTATAAGGGTTTAATGTTTCCAAATTTTGTCCGACCTCTCCTATTGACTCGATCTACTGTGTGGCAGGTCAATGCGCACGACTACCAAAATAACTAATCGTCAATAAAACAGTTGTGTGACTCTGAGGGCGTTGCCAAATTTCATCTGATGATGATACTGGAAGAATCATGATTATTTCTTTTTTATTTTCCAGGTAATTGAATTTTCACTAAACTATAGGACGCAATAATTTTAAAAAAAATATTTATGACGTTCGTCAAATATACTTTAAATAATAAATAATTTATCGGGGGGAGTTTGGCAACGTCTGATTAGGGTAGCGGGGGCGAGGACTGGACGAGTGCAAATGCTCGATGAACAGCGTTAATCACGCTCTAGGCTCTGGGTTCATTTCAAAAATAAACACTTCACAGATTTCCCTTTGAAAAAAATCGGGGAAAAGGGAAAACAATGCCTGCCCGGCCAACGGAGGTGACAACAAAGGCACTGCTAGAGGAGGACGAAGGGAGAGGGAGAGCTGCGAAACTCAAGCTACATAGCCGGTTTGAACGAAAGACAATATGAACCGGTGCTGGACTACTAATTTTGGGCGCGTTTTGGATACAATGATTCTTCTTTTGGTTTCCCTATTGGAAATGATGCTTCTACGTATAAATAATGTCATCAGGTGAAGAACGAACACGAGAACCGACTTGGATGAATATCTTTTATCAAATGAAGTTCATGTTGGAAAAGATACAAAGAGATAGAAGCCATGATGATGAACCTCGAACAGTCACTCTAACTGAGTGATAACAGGGCACACGAGCAGAGCCAGTGTGACGTCACATGATGACGTCATGACATCATGTAACAAGTAAGACATCGTTCGTTATTGCAAAAGTTGATCAAACTGAAAAAAGTGAAGGAACAAAGAGATTGCATCATCGAATGTACAACTGTTTCCGTAGACATTTTCTATTGTCATTTTTTGGTTTTATCACTTTTCATTGCAAATGATTTATAGGATTACCTCGCAGGGTTTTGGGGGCACATTTTTTGGGCTTTCAAGTAAAAATTTAAGATAATTTTGCGAGCAATTTATGCACGAGTTGCACACGAGTTTAACCATAGCCACCGAACCATCTAAAAGAGTATAAATGTGTTCCATCCTCAACAGGAGATTCCAGTTCGAAGGCTAGAAAATATAAGATATTCAAGATTTGGGTCAAGCAACTATTCGAGCATCGAAGTAGTCGTTTAGCATACTCGAGGAAATGAAGGTGAATAATACTTCCAGTTCTTCCGAGTTAGTCGTGATTTACACATCACTATTGAGAGCACGATTAATAGTTGCGCATGTGCTCAGTTGGACACATTTTGCAATGAGAAACCACTACTTCTGACTCATGTTACGAACGGAATACGCTCCTTTAATTCCCTCTTTGAAACGAAAAGCACATATTTCATTTCTAACATTAGCCAGAGAGGGCGGTTTCTTATCGCAAAATGTGATCCAACTTGCAGAAACGCAACTATATTAACCGCGCGCTCAATAGTAGTGGATAAAGCACGACTGACTCGGAAAACTTGGAAGTAATTTTTTGCCTTCATTTCCTCGAGTATGCAAAACGACCACTTCGATGCTCGAATAGTTGCTTGACCCAAATCTTGGTTAGCTCTTGCATATTCTAGCCTTCAAAACTGAAAGACTTGAATTGAGAAAATTTAGAGAAAAATTGAGAGGAAGATTACTCTGTGACATTGGGGAGAAAAGAAATAATGTTGTGCTGAACTGATTTACTACCGTTGTTTCTTTCGCAGTCACTCAAAGATTTTGGCTTGTAATTGAATAGCGTGTTTGATCATCGCAGGATCGATTCTGATGGCTCGCGCCTGACTTCTAGCAAGGCTGCAAATTTTCAACTCCAAGATTCGGCCAATGTATGACTCAAGGAAAAATGAAAGACAACTTGATCAGCCTAAAACACATAATAAAATAACTTAATCTGGGGGAAGGCTGCAAAAGGGGAACATATCAAAAGAGGAACCCGGAACGTATCGAAATAGTCACAATTTCATTATCAACTGGAAAATAAAAATTAAATAAAAACGAGTCGTCGACTCGCTGTCATTACGAGACCGGGACACGCGGAAGAAAGTTCAAAGAAAGACTAACCCAAAAATATTAACCGCACGTTTAAGTCACCCCGTGTTCTACTTCCAATATTAACACAAAATGTTGATTACTTTTCCTCACTGCGTACTTTTTAGTCTGAAAGGCAGTTTTGAGCTCTTGAGAGCTCGGAAAAGCGTTTCTCGCTAAAGTGTACTTCACCTATTTCAAAGGCGATTCCTGGATTTTGCAACAGCCCTAATACTCTAGGTCACAGTTTCTCTTTGACGTGGCGACGGCAACAGAGTATCGGGGTGACATCCCTGAGCGCCCGTCCATGAACTGTTAATTGCGTCACTTTGACGGGAGGGCGGTAGGGCCTGAGCTGGGGCGCACGCCACCCCAGCGCTGCCGTGCTAAGCAAAAACACCTTATGAACATTCGAAAGTTGCCAAATTTCCCGTGATAAAACATGTATTTTTGACGACGGTCATGCACATTTTTCTTTGAAATTTTCCGATATTTTAGATAATATTGCGTACAAAAATGTCCGAAAATTTTGGAAAAAAATATTAAAAATTTTACCAGTAAATTCGGATTTTAGTGAAGGAAATCTGGCAACGTCTAAAGGCTCGTACGGCGTTCTTCCTTAGCACGGCGGAGCGCCCCACGCCCCACCCTCGCGATCCTTGTGGAAAAATGAAAACACGGACGCCACCCCGAGCACTCCGATCGGAAAATCCAGGGCGGATCGCGGGTCTCTCGTCAAGCTCGCAGCTGAGAACTTGTCGTCTGGTCCTTAGGGAGGAGAGCTTCAAAGTCTCTGAATGGAAAAATGTCACGCGTAGAATAATTTATCCCCTGACGCCGAATATTATCTCTTGAAATGTACTCATGAAGGTGATTCTGTACTGGAAGTAAACGAGGACTGTTTTCTACCTCCATTGGACACTGATTTCGCTTTCAAATTCAAAGACGAATTTTTGCGGTACAGTGTGATACTAATGGTTATGGTTTGGAACCATAACCATTGGAATTACCATACTCAGGGCCGGATTAAGGGGGTGGCCAAATGGGCCGCGGCCCATGGCGGCAAATCTAAGGGGCGGCAAAAATTTGCATTTTTTTAAAGTGTAGGTTTAAAAGAAAATCGGATTTATGAAAACAAAATTACAAACGAGAAAAGGCGACAAAATCTCTCATTTCCTGAGAGCATAGTAATTTCTAATTTTGTCGTCTCTTAGTGATACAAGAGACAGCACCCTTAATAAGTCGAGTTACGAGAGAGACCAAACTCGCAATTTGGCCTAGAACGGCGCGACTTAGAGAGAAATGATAACGAGGACTTGAGATGAAAAGGAGAAGCCCTCGGCGCGGCGATCGGCATGTAACATATATTAGCGCCTACAAGACTGCATGAATACTTCACGCATTGCATCAAACACAGTGCGGTCATTGCGGTCAGCGTGAAACGGATAGCGCCTACAAGAGTGCATGAATACTTCACGCATTGCGCCAAACACAGTGCGGTCAGCGTGAAACGCATAGCGCCTACAAGACTGCGTTAATACTTCACGCATTGCATCAAACACAGTGCGTTCAGCAGAGGTCGTCGGCGTAAAACTCATTGCGCCTACAAAACTGTTGGAATACTTCACGCATTGCACCAAACACGGTGCGGTCTGCGCGGCGCGGCGGCGGAAGTTAAAATATTTGAACCACATTTATGTTTGTTCTTTCATAATTTTTTCGTTCATTTCTTATGAATGGAAGGCCTTGTCCACACAGAGATAGGTTTACGGAACTTAACTTTTACGCAAAGTTCCGTGAACTTTTGCTGGTAGTGTTGATAGGGCTTTCCTTTATAGGAACATTATCAGTCAAAATTTGCCGAATGATACACCCAACAAGCTGCTCATCAACCGAGGAGCCAAGGGCAGACGAGAGGGGGTCTTCAAAGTTTTTCTCTTGGGAAAAAAAGGAGTAGGGTTGCGGTACGTCACGAGCACGTCGAGTTGACCACTCTAGGTCTTGTATTGGACGAGCACGGACTCAGGCTTGGGCAACACAGCTCAGGATCTCACGTATATCCGTTTTTTCGGCAACTATCAATCTATCTATATCCGTTCATGCACATCCGTTTTCCCGTTCTCACACCTTCGCATAAGCCGCAACCGCTGGCGGGTGTTGCCACTTGTTGCCACTCGTTGAATATTTTTCTTTTCCTTGCCATGGCCCACAATTATTTGACCAGGGTATGAGCCTAACTGCATCAGATATTGCCTAATTTTCTCTTGCGTTTTATTTTTTTAAAAGGGAACTAAGCCAATGAACGTCTTTAAACTTTTTATTAATTATCATTAGATTATGAAGAAGATACTCGTAAAATTTCAAGTTTTTGTGCCGCTAACTTTTCTTTTTAAAAAATAAAACGTCGGAAAAAATTATGCATTGTTCAATGTGGTTCGGTTGACTCCATTTAAACCCGTACAAATGATGTGAACTATTTAAAAAAAGGTCACTATGGTATAGATGCAATATTTCTGACAATGAGCAAGTGCATTTTGACACTTTATTTTATTTTTTGCATCTATCAGACTATATTTAAGGCTCAAGTTGGTCGTGTAGCGAATATCAGTGCAATCCTTCCGATTCAATAATTTTTTGCCCTCTCCAATTAATTTAGGGCCTCTGTGCAAGCAATGTATTTTTACCATGCAGTGCTGCAAAGATCGCGTACACTTCGTTACTTAGTAGTATAGCAATTCAATTATTTGCCTTAGAATTATTTTTCCTCGGAAATATTCTTAAAATTCAAAGAATATTTGTGGGAAAGAAAGGTTTTGGAGGAAATAATTAGAATTCTGTAATATTGAAGTAAAATTGCAGAAATTTAGCAAAATTGCACGGCAAAGAGGCCCTTCCGGCGTAAAATATCTCGATTTTTTACCTTCTTCGTGGCTTCAAATGCCTAAAGTGCTGTACTTCCTTGGAGAAATTAATAGATGGACGTTCCTTTTCCAATGTATTCTTTCATCAGAACTTTCGTCTTAGTAATTTCGGAGTGTATATAATTCTGATGAACATCTCCTCATTGGACGTTTTACAGATTGAACTTTTAAAATAGGGCATTTCCGCTGATCACCGTTCTTCTCTTCACTTTTAAAAAAATACAGTTCTGAAATATTACGAGCGCTGCAGACGAAATGACCTAGACACATCATCACATTTACTTTATCCATCCCCCTCCCCCCTCCGCACATTCACGCTGGCTGGCTCAGGTAATAAACGCACCTGATCCGTGTTTCCGTCGAGTGGTTTGGCCTAAAAGAATCTGAGCTATTCAAGTGGCGTGCTCCACTCGCCCCAACAAAGGACCCCCTGGGAAGTGATTTGTCAACGAACCAAATATTACCATTGTTACAGGTAGCAAGCTACCTGTTCAGGTAAGGGATTCGGAGGTAAATAGAAGGGCTCACACCTTAAAGGAGAGTCTGCAGACTTCCGCGTCGCATGCCCCAAATCATATAATGAGCCCGGGGTTGAAAGGGAAGGTGAGTATCTGAGCGTACCTGGTTGCTGTCTGGATGGGGTGGTGAACGACCTACTTACTCATTAAAGTGCCACGTGAGAGCCACTTTCACGGGTGGGTGACTCAGAAAAACCAATAAATGGGGCATCAGGCTGAGATTGGCGACGTTAATATTTCTGATAGGTTTCCCTGAGGTACAATGCGCCATTTTTACTAACTGTATTAACCTCGTGGCGCTTTTATATTTTAGCCAGTGGCAGATCTTGCAAGCTGTTTCCCCTTTTCTGCTCTGTGAGAGTGCGTATGGCACGAAATTATTTCAAAATTTTCATGACAATTCTCAGATCCGTGTACAACGTTTTCCGACCAACAGCATTGAAAACTATAAAGATTGCAGTCGTCGTAAATGCGTTCAGGCAATGCGTTAAGAAGGAAGAAAATATTGCGCAATCTTTCTGTACACAAATTCAGAAGGAATGTTTATAAACCATTTACATCTATTTAAATCATAAAGGACTGTCTCCATTGTGACATTGCAGCCTTGTCATGTATGTATTTACTTTTAGTCATGGCACAATGGAGGGGCTTGGAGGACAAGGCGCATAAGTGCAGTTTTTTGGGGGAAAAAGAAAGAAAGAAAGGGAATTAGATATTAGTGATTTCAACTAAATCTAGGTTTCAAAAAAATTCTGTTAAAACAACTCCTGTAAATTCAATTTTTAAGTATCAAAATGGGAGTCTGAACTTTTTTTCCGCCATGAGGCTTCATGCAATTTAAAAACTTCAAATAGATTTTTCTCAAAATAACTAAAGCTGCACTTATGTGCCTCGTCCTCCAAGCCCCTTAATTTAGATAGATCGACCTTTTGGTTTAAGTACCTACGTCCGATTTTCCTATTCCCCTAAACAGAAATAAAGACGAAACTGGAGGAAAAAAATGAGAGGAATACTTTCGTACCTCATTCCCTTTTAAAAGTCTATTTCAGGCAGAATGAAGTTGAAGCTGTCTCTTTAAATCTGATGAAGAAATCCGTTTTTTATTTGAGACGGCACGGGGTCTGGTGCCTGATTCTGGTCATCCTGTCGCGCTGTCGCGTCGCATAAAACTCCGTAACGAACTTGCGCTACAACTAAAACTGCATACCTGCCACTAAAATTGTATACCTTATCAGTTGAAGGGGTTTCTCTATGCTTTCAATACGATTGACCGAAAAAGTCTGCAGACACGGGACACGGACACTGTTCACATAGCACATACTCTCCTCATGTGAAGTGACGCGTGAGCCAGAGAGAAAAAAATCACTTACTGATAATGAATTATGATATTGCCACAAGCCGATTTTTTAAATTGCTTGATTATCGATGGGACAAGATTGAGACTGAAATAAGTAATTGTAGGGGTAGAAAGAAAGGGTATTTCCATGTCTGTACCGCTCACGTTAAAAAAAAAAACCTTGGTAGGTAGCAAAGAAAAAAATTACCTCAAAATTATCTTTCGTAGAGAATATTTTTTAATTTTTTTAAAGAAAAAGTTTACAATTTTTTATTATGATATCTTCAATTTTTATACCATCTAAAAGTTAGAGGGAGGGTCCTCTCGTTCATGCAAGAAGTTTCCGTAAGATGATGAATTAGTAAAAATTGAGCATTTAAATGTAATTAATTTAGTAATTGAACACAATCAACGATGAAACAAATTCTTTAAATTAAACGAACACGAACAACAAAAGAACAAAATATCACACAATTTGCTTTTTACTCCTTCTCCTTCTCCCAGATGGTCTTAGATCTCTACAAGTAAGGACAAGAAGCCCACTTGGTATTGAATTGGTCAATGTTCGTCGCAACTTCGCAAGTGAGACATTCCCCAATGGTAGATCTCATGAGGAGGTCAGGTCTCGCGGAAAAAAAGGTCTGAGATGTGTTCACCTTTAAGCCGCTTTTCTTTTGACCAGATGTTTCAACTCAAGCAGCGGGAAAAATGATCGAAAAAAGAAATTACTACTCCTCTTGCGTATTTAAATCGACTTTCTTTAATTAGATGTTTCCCCAGTAGGTGTAGCCATTCCGTCTTCGGAGAAATTGGGGGAAAAAAACCTTCAAAAATGTGTGTATGGATGTGTGGGTTATTTCAAATTACATTCCAGGTATATTAAGCGATCACCTACAGGCTGGGACGTGTATTTAAAATCGTTTATATAAGTATATAATTAGAGAAGCTGGTAGAATTCGATGAGGTGGAGCATTTTAATTAAAGAATTTGTTTGAAAGGACCAGCATACCGGCCTCTCAAAAGTCTTCACCCAGCCATTCCTACAGTGTCCGTTGACATGTATTCGTGGTTATTTTTCTGTTACATCAATATCCGTGGGTACTGCTCTCATAAACCTGAATGATTAAAAAGTACCGCGCTCGTTTTGAAATACCTCATCTTCAGTGCGGTTTTTTAACGCTAACGTGGAGTCAAATATAGTAAAACCCCTTCAATGGTGCGGGTTTTTCAAAGTGTAATAAAATCACGGCGAGAATCGTTCATAATTTTTTGGCCGATCTCAGTATTTTGAAGTGAAAAAATGGCAACAAATGAAAGTTCATTTTAGTGACCAAAATCACCGTACCTAGAATTTTCTCAGAAAAACCGTTTTTCCATGAAGTATACGAATCGACCTGGTCTGCAACTGTGTTCGTAACAGCCCCTTCCCCACGTCAGAGTATTCAAAAAATAAATTGTGCGATTAGGTCTTCTATTGGACACTAAATACGTCGATTAAACTTAATAACTACTTTTTTCCCTCCATGTATCAATTATTTTCTTCCCCTTTTTTTATTTCTATGTTAAATTTTATTGGAAATTAATTTAAATTACAAAAGGAAGGTACATCTAAACTCAAAAAGTGAGTTAAATTTCATCATATATTTTATTCTTTCTCTTTTTTTCCAACCGCTTATTACCTGCAAGGTTTCTTTCTTTTTTACCTGCAAGGTTTCTTTCGTTTTTTTTCTTTGCGATCGGCAGGTACGTAAAAAAATTGAGCTTTGAGTGTAATAAACTCTAAAAAACTAGTTCACGGCAGATTATTTCATTTGTTGTCATGTGTATCAAAATAATTTTCCCAGGCGGTGGTAACGAAGAAAACGTAAAAACAAAAGGGCTTTCTACTAACCTTTGCATGTAAAGTCTTTGAATTGCAGAGCTCTGCTAACGACTAGTTTAAAAACATTTTTTTCACAGCTTCCGTGCAGTCAAAAAAACTGATGAGCTTGAACTTTGCGTACTTAAGTTTCGAATCGAAAAGCTGTGATTAGCCAAAATGAGCGACGCTTTGCTTTGGGTTTGGCAGCATTTGAGAGATGCGCCAGGACACGTGGTGAGAATCTGGATTTCAATTTTATTTATTTTCATTTCAGTTGAATTCAAACAGAATTTTAACGAGCCATTGTCAGTTCCTTTCTACAAATTATGCTCACTCTATCAATTTAAGCATTGAGTTTTAAAAACTCTTTCAACGCCAGAGAATGGTACAAAAACTCAACGATGAAAGTTTTGCGTTTTCGATAAAATTGTAGACATCGTCGCAAGATAACTGGTTGGATGTGGTAAATGTAAATTTTCCGATGAAAAGACCCATGTGATGATGGTTTTGAAGGAGTTGTTTCTAAAGAGAAACATGGTCGTTTTCTGAAAAGTATTGGAGTCTTTCGACGTCATCTAAAAATGGGAATATTCCCTTTTAAAAACAACTCGTTCCTGGAGGTTATTTATACAGTGAGGAAAACCATACACAATCTAAATAACACATACCTAACGGCGTGCATGGTAAAACTGTTTGTGAACAAAATACCGCATATATCGCCACAATTTCCTCAATTGCGGCTTCTAAAAATGTTTCATTTTCCGTCTGTCTAAGATGTCACACCTTTGCGCCGGAAAATGCAAGAGCAAAGCAAGACTGGATGGAAAAGTCGCTATCATCACAGGTTGCAACTCAGGGATGGGTAAAGAGACCGCAATGGAACTTTACAAAAGAGGTAAACTACCAGAGTGTTCATTCGTTCTCATTTCACAAGTTGAATCTACATCCCAGACTCACAAGAGCCAGAATCATTCATTGAACATATTCAATATGCATTATATTTATTCGTTCGATCTCCGAACCTCATATTCTGATTTCTGTTACGGCAGAATGATGCAAGCTACATATATTTTCCTCTTCTTTTTCCTAAGCGATACAGTTTGAAGGTAACCGGTCTGAAAGCATGTTAAAAATTAAGAACCACTATCACTATTTTTCAATCAGTGTCGAAACATGTGTACCCATGTTAATTAAATCGTATGAAATCTATAGTTTTCAATTATGAAACAGTCGCTTATTTGCAGGAGCACGTGTAATAATGGCTTGTCGAAACTTGGAGAAAGCTGAATCCGCAATGTGCGACATTCAACAACAAACCGCTAGTCTAAAAAGTGTAGGCGTAATTTTCATAAAGAAACTTGACCTCGCATCATTTACATCAATCCGTGAATGTGCAGCAGATATCATAGGTTCAGAAGAACATATCCATCTTCTCGTAAATAATGCAGGTAAAATTAGCGATTTCTTTATGATATTCTTTTTTTTCCAAATAACCCAATCCTCTATGGAATTCATACGTATCTCGTATAGGTCCGTAAATTGGTGTTTCATTATGCTTACATGCTTCACAAAACAACTAACACACTCCAAGTGAAACCGAATTTTCAGCAGTTTGAAGCTTGTAGTTCAAACAAAGTAATTGCAAGTGAGCAATATTTTAATTTCTAATTTGCTATGATCAGAGCATAAAATGCAACTTTTGACCCCTCATTCGCACAAAAACGAATTAATCCACTCGCATTTCACTCAACATAGGTCAATAAAAATAGTTTCCCGTCGAGATTTCAAATTTTGAATTGTCTATCAAACTCGCCAAAGCCGCCTTACTGAAAATTTTGTCTCCCTAAAATAAGATCCCTTTTTCTCATGGATGGTCGCCGATATAAAGCTTTAGGAGACCTTTGCTTTCTTTTTGCAAGGTATTACTATCCAGTTAATTCTGTTACGCGACCATGATTCACAACGGTGAGAAGAATTTAACCTAATTCCGGGAAGGAAAGCGAAGAGGGAAAAAAAGTAGCAGGCATTTTTCATGGCAACAAAAAAAGAATCCGATTCACCAAGCATCAGAGCGCCGCGTGTTTGAATGAAAGCAGTCATGAAGAAACCGAAAGGAAAACTATGACATTGTTTTTTACGCCATCGCGGTCGCATAGTGGTATGGCATGTCATGCTTTTGCGATGAATCGAATGCTTTGCCATTTAAATATATGTAAAAGAATCGATTATTATAGTATACCTTGACAATCGATTCTTTACCATAGATTCAAATAGGAAAATATCCATATTCGATCGTTCACGCCTCAACACTGGACCACGCCCACGCCCGCGCCCGTGAAACATGAGGTTTTGAACGTAATACTTAATAGTTTATTTACAAGTCAAAGGGAAAACATTTACAAGGCTTACACCTGTCCTGGTGATGTAATTATCCTCTGCACGCACAATTAAGGTATATCTTCATCATTTGACCTTATCCCCGATGAAAAAAAAAAATAGAAGTAGACACTATAGCGTAGTGACGGTGAAACTGCAAGAAACGCGTGCCTCAGTTTGCGATACTACACGACCTCCTGGCATAATTTATTTTTGAAATGAAGAAATATTCAACGTCATTTGCTGAAGATTATCCTGATTTTACCTCTGTGCGAGAAGATCTCTGTGACAATATTTCAAGCAATAGTGTTGGATCATTCCTTTTTGATAAAATAAAATGGATGCGGAGATTTGACACACCGCTAATTAGATACACGTTAATTTGTTGCAATTTTACCGTCGATATATTAAAGTCCCGAGGAAATGTAGTAGACAGACATCTGATAGTGTTAATCGTGCGTTTCATACTTACAATTAGATCCAATGGATATATTTTTCTCTTTTATCTGTGTATTTAATCCTAATTTTAAAAAGTCACATCCTGAATCAGCTTTAATGATTTGGATCTAGGAGCTTTTTTCCCTACGCGAGAACTCACACAAGATGGCCACGAACTCCAATTTCAGACGAATTACCTCGGACATTTCTTATTCACCAGGCTCTTATTACCAAAGATTATGAAGTCTGCTCCTGCAAGGATTATTACTGTTTCCTCAATAGCTTATATTTGGGGTATGTAGATATGTTTTCTCATTATTCATCTCTTAAGCAGATACAAGCAGCGTTATTTGATACAAAGTAGAAGATAAAGCGTGGCATCATAATTTGGGAACATTCATAAAACACTTAATGCCCTGTGGCGAAGGATGGGCTCTGAATCAGCGCCATGGGTGCCTTGCGGGGAAGGAAGGGGAGTTCAGAGACGCGTCGCGTGCCTTTTGAGCTGTGTTTTAATTGGATTTAAGAAGAGAAAAAAATGCGGTTTCTTCTCATTTGTTTTTTCCCATTTTATCACATTTTAAAGTTTTATTTAAATGTTTTTAAATTTTTTCTTTGGTTTCATTATTTGCCTTTTTTCCTTGAATTTCAGAATTAAAAAATGTTCCAATCGCCACTTATTTTTCTTGTGATTTCTTCTCTCATTTTTTGCCACTCTTAATTTCTCCGCAAATAAAAAAAGGGATGAAAAACCCGAGATTCATCATTGATGTTTCCTACTGATGAGATGACAGGACGTCAAGCGTATTGTTATGTATTTTTTGTGTTTCCAAGTGTTTTTTTTTTTAGGATGGGTGCTCACACCTTCGTAACAAATGCGCTACGGAGGAGAGATGGGGTAAAAATCTGATTTTTAGCATAACGTACGAGGGGTATTCGTAAAGTAAGTTAATATTTGCCATATCTTCTAAACTAATAAAGATAATTTAAATTTGTAAAGAGTTTGTGAACTGTCATACTCTCAGCTTTCTAAAAAACTTTAGTTTTTTAAATTTGGTCCTTTGAGTGCCGAGTGACATCAGTTTTCCCACACCCGTCTCTTACCACCGCGTGTCCAAAATTGACGCGCGCTGGGGAGGTCACAGGACGGTAGCATGCGGCTTCATCCTGCAAATTGTCAATATGGAATTTTTTGTTTAAAACTTAAAATTTTCCATGTTTGTGAAGATCTGGCTTTACTTTTCCACGTAATCTCCATCTCGTTGGACACATTTTACATACCATGACAAGATCTTTTTCATTCCATCAGCGTAAAACTGGCGATTCTGTTTTTGCAACCACTTTTGTACAGCTTCTTTCACCTCATCGTCGTCCACGGAACTTCTTTCGCCAAAACTCTTCTCTAGCTCAGGTAATAAGTGATAAATCACGTGGGGTGAGATCCTGAGAATAAGCAGGACGTGAGAAAGGTCTCATTTTAAGGAGGTCAACAACTGATTGGCCACATGAGCTGTATGGGGCATAGCATTGTCATGAAGCAGCATCACTTGACGAGACAAAAGGCCAAGGTATTTTCTTTTGAATGCTGATTTGAGCCTTTTCATGACATCACAGTTTCTGTTTGCATCAATATTTGTGCTTCTTTCCAAGAAATTAATGAGTAACACTCATCGAGCACCCCTAAAGACGCGCGTCAATTTTGGACACGCGGTGGTGAGAGACGGGTGTGGGAAAACTGATGTCACTCGGCACTCAAAAAACCAAATTAAAAAAACTGAAGCTTTTTAGAAAGCTGAGAGTATGACAATTCACAAACTCTTTACAGATTTAAATTATCTTTATTAGTTTAGAAGATATGACAAATATTAACTTACTTTACGAATACCCCTCGTATTTTATGAATGGTCCCCTTTATCTGGAGACGGGATCCTTGATTCCTTGTGAAATGAACGTTTTACGACAAAATTTTGCGAATGTAGCTTTCTTTAACCTGCTACAGTCATTAAAATAAGTTTGATTTTTGCAAAAATTTCTGTGGAATTGGCAAGGTTTACTCTATTTCAGTAATTGGAAATATGATACGTGCCTTAGTGTTTGCAAAATTCTTATACTTTTTTTGGTATGAGTTTAGGCGACGATAAAATGCATTATGATGATATCACACTTGAGAGATCATACACACCCTATAGAGCGTATATCAGAAGCAAACTGGCGAATGTTCTTTTCTCGGCTGAACTTGCAAGGAGACTTAAAGGTAGGTGCATTATTTTATGACACTTCAATTCATTTATTCATCACTTTATTATTACGGATTGACCTTTGAGCACAGTATGAAAGTATGCATTAAATATAATAATACTTAAATACATGCAGTAGAAAAAAATATTAAATTTTGAGCTATGAACAACAGGTTGGTAGAAAAGTGCTGGGTCTACACGATTCTAAGAGAAAATACATTTTAAAAAGATCAAAATTTAGAAAAAATAATAGATTTTAAAAATAACTCTCATACAAATATCTTTCAAGTACTTATCGTATTTGTATATTCGCAGCAAGGACATTTCCATGTAAAGATGAGCCGCCAAGCTAAAGATATAAACATTCGTCGTTTCAGGGATACAGGGTCGATCGACCCTTATCGGCTTATCGGCCTGGGCCGGCGTGTGTGTGTGGTTGTTGCGCGTGTGTATGGTTGCCGCAGAGGTGTTTGAAGGCGTTTTCTGGGCACTGTACCTTGGACTTTGCTCAGTTGTGACACTTGTCTTAATATTTTTAGCTTGGCGGGAAAATCTGCCGATCTCCGTGATGTGAGCAATATGATCGATAACATATTCAAGTAGAGAAATCAATTTTCATGAGGTTTTTCGAAGTTCCTGAGTTCAACTATACTTTAAAAACGTTTGGGGGAAAAAGGCATGAGAGTGGGAGGTGGTGCCGTCGGTGACTTTTGGATAACCCTGAATTGAAAAGTATACACTGTTCCAATTTTTACCATTACATTTCTATTTACCATAGGAACTGAGGTAACAACCTACAGTCTGCATCCTGGACTAGTTGCAACTGACATTTTCCGTCACTTAGAGGAAATGCCTGATGTATCAAAGTTCTGGAAATGTATTTTTTTGAGTCGCTACTCTAAATTGTATTACAAATCAGCCCGATGTGGCGCTGAGACAATTCTTCATTGCTGTCTGGATGAAAATGCAGGAAAAGAAACTGGTCTTTACTACACGTAAGTTTGATCGAAAAATACGCTTTTATGGAAGTGGGTTGGTTATAACCTGGCTATACCCTAAAAACAAAAACTCAGATAAAAAAAGTCTAAAATAACTCCATCTCGACGGCAAGAAGTACACGTCGATTATTTAAATCTGCTTGCGTTACGTTGCTCCCAAAATTTGTTTTCGCAGCATCACGTACTTTATAAAATGTAATTACTGAAAGTAGCAAATCATCTTGACAAAGAAGTTTAATTACACAATTGGTAGAAAAATTTGATTTAAAGAGTGTTTTTAAATTTAAAACTATGTTTTTCATTTGAGTCGATCAATGGATAGACCGTACTTTTTCGGAATCGACCTTTTCTTATATATGAATTCATGTGAGAAATACATGATTGCATTCAGAGGAGTTAAAATCCACCTTCGTATACTTGAGGAGTGGAGCAATTGAAAATGCGGCACTTACAGCAAGTCTGCTACTCAAATTAGCGGCCGGCATAGCGACCTGTTTTAGGAAATTCGATCATCTTCCTTTGTCGGATCATCGTGCCGAAGTTGCTTACCGACTTGCGCGCTTTGAGTGCCCTGTCTTAATATATCCATGACTTACAAAGAGGATTCTGCTCTGATTGCTTTTCGGTGCCTCCTATAGTTCCGTCTAATCACTTGAAGGGCGGAAGTCCATAAAGTCCATGAAAATGCATTTATCAATGGTAGAACTAGAAGACATATGACGAAATTGTGGTGTTTTTTGTTTTTGTTTTTTTAAAAAAACATTTTTCTTTTCCAGAGACTGCAAGCCGAGAAAACTCATTAAAAGAGCTCGTGATCAGGAGGAGGCTATGAGACTCTGGGAGTACAGTTGGACTGCAGTTGGTTTATCCAAAGATTATGATCCGTTTGTGAAAGGTTCAACGAGACTTCTAGAGTAAAATCCTCCATAAAATATTCCAAAGAAAGCTTGCCCTGAACAGGAGGGACATTTTGATAAAGTCCGTGTTTAAGTGCGGACGCTACCAAATGAGCTGAATACGAGGATACCCTTGGTTCATAAATTGAATAATTATCGAAGGTGATATGACAAAAAGATCTAATCTGCTAAAATACATGCGTTTAAATAGGAAATGCCGCCAGATGACGTCAATATTATCGGCGCATTTTCTCACTTTTAAATCTATTTTTATACTATTTCCCATCGCAGAAAAAAATTATAAAAAATACTGCGGAATCAGCTCTAGGCACTTTCAAAGTGATAAGAGAGATAGAGAGACACAATTGCATGAATGCAGACAACAATAAAAACACACTAAAATACAGAAAACAAATGGGGATACAAGGCTAGAGGAGACATAAAACGGCATTTTATGGCACTTTCAGATGAAGCAATAAAACATTTGCGTGCAAATTCTCCATCTGCTACATCAAACATGATAGTATGCTCGAAAAACGAATACTTTTACTACACAAAGAAAAGTGGAGGTCAGAAGGTTTTCCTGTCACTTATACTAGGTATAATTATCATTAGAAAAAATTGAATAAAAATTTTCATTTTTCTACTTGAGCTGGATTTTTTACTTTGTTAATTTATTTTTAGCATCTTTAATTTTTTAAAAATATTTTACTAATATCTTAGGACTCGAGAATGACATTATGAAAAATTAAAAACAAATAACTAAAACAACATCATACATATAATTAAAGGTAACATATATCCAGACGGCAAATCGATGTTTTTAAAAAAAAACTCGAGGAGTGTGTGATCACTAGGAAATATTGGAGAGAATGTTTCACGAACAATTACACTAAATTCGGAATAATGGTAGAGTATTAAAAATGATTAATAAAAATTAGTATTATTATCAATAGTATATTATGTTAATCTTAAAATTATGTAATGCGCTACTTATTTGTGACCGTCAATTTTTCTTAGGATTTCTGAATTTTACATGCATTTTTTTTAATTCTTCCCCGACATCATCGGGTGAAGTAGAAACTACTACCTCATATTTTCTCATGTGAATGGGTTAATCATACCCACTGTACGCGCTCATATTCTATTAACTGTTCAAATGTTTAAGGCACTGTTGGACATTCAGAGCTCCTTCAAAAATCTGAGATACAGATACGCACACACTCCTATGCGAGAAATTACTATTCTTGTTTCTAGATCTAGGCGAAGTTGATAGGTATATCACAATGTAGAATTGGATAGAGTTTATCAGAAGGGAACCAACCCACATCAAATTAAAACTGAGAAAAAGAGGTTTGAAGTTGTATTCCTCCATAAAACTCAATGTAGGAAGTAAACGTTGAAGCCTCTTTTCACGAACTAATATTTTTTTTCGGACTTCGAGTTTTTGGCAGAAGAAAATATACAACTAGAGAAACTCACAAACATTCTTAACTCAATTTTTTCGGAAATAAGAATTGGTTCCTTTCTTTTAAACTCGGTAAGGCACGCAATTTATAAGTATCATTTGAGAGGAAAAACGGGGTTAAAGCCTGTTTCAGAATACTTTTCCTCTTTCGTTGTAAGTGCAGGATAGGGAATTCCCTATCCTCTGCATACAGCGAAAGAGGAAAATTAATCTTAAACGGGCCAACATATCGACGGTAAAACTATACCAGACCACGTATTATTCTCATTTGCGGCGATTCAAAAAACCTCCGCACCCGTTTTATTTTTTTGAGAGAGAATAAATCAATATCAATTCTTGAAATTTTCACAGAATTTTCTTCGCACGGAGAAGAAAAAACACAGAAGTTTTCAAGAATTGACATTGATTAGTTTTCCATTTTAAAATAAAGTATGATAGGGAGTCTACAACGTCGCAAATCGAGATACGTGTTGTGGTAGTTTCACCATCGATTTTTAATTTGAAACGGACGATCCCTCAATCGTTCTGAGCTTATTTTAAACCTGTGGAATTATCTCGTCTAAATTTTCAAATATAAAAATTATGCCAATTTTTTCTCCTCCTCTTATTTTATTTTATCTTCTGTTTATAGCATTCGGCAAAAAATTAGCATATTGAATTCAAGTCAGCTGAGTCATTTAATGCGCCTTTTTTCCCGCATGAATGTAATAAAATCATCTTCGCTTTCCTCGCACTTAGGGGACTGAGACATGTTTTGTGAAAGTCAAGGCTATCGATGAGGATCTGCGTAGTATAGCGATGTTCGGATTTCTAGAATGCATGCCTTCATTAGCACGTCTTAAAAATTCGAGAGTCTCGGAACGCTTCTCAGTGTGTACTGCCGAATTTATACTTAGTTTTTCTGTAGATGATATTACAATTGATGGTGACTGCTCCAATTGAGACGTGATAAAATATTAAAATTAATTCCACTGCTTTAATAAATTCTCGATCATCAGTGCCGTTTTCATCATTCAAATGAAGTGAAATAAAAATAATGAAAATATCTCTAATAGTTTTTTTTTAAGACGACTCAATAATGTTGAAGTGTCAATTATCATAGTTTTCTTTAAAACTGACCCATTTTGGAGTTTATGGATACAAAAAATTGAAAGTTTAAAGGAGCGATAAACATCATTCTAAACATTTCTTTAAAAAATTTAAAAAAAAATTTTTAAAATGTTCTTTAAAATTTTTTTAAAAAAAACTTTAAAGCTTCTCCGTCGTGAAAATTTAAAATTTCCACGACGGAGAAGCATATCATAAAAGTTTGCAATGATTGTTCCTGTACATTTTCTTTTTCTTTTTCTTCTTGCACATGGTGCTGTGTTAGAGAAATAAATTTGTTCCCTAATTCAAAACATTATAGGCGGTAAGTAAACGCCAAGCAACGTAATTTCGGTGTGGTCAAAAATACTGGTAGGTATTCTTTAAATGTGTCGATTTTTAAAATTGAAAAATAACTTATGCCTGCACAAAGAACTTTTTCAAACATCAAATTATAGAAAGTAAAGAATGCATGATTTCTGTTCTTATTTTATATCAATGGAATATTATTAGCGAGTTCTAGATCGCAATGGTTGATCCTGTTCCTCTGTTGCTTCATGTACAATGCTAGAAATCTTCCAAAGAATACTCCAATATTATTAAATCAAGTCAATAGGCTGTCAAAGTCAATTAAAGTCAAACAAATTAAAAAATAGTAAAACTTGACGTGAAAGTAGAAAATAATAATATAATTTTGAAAATTGTTTCGGTAGAAAAAGAGGATTTCAATGAATTTGTTTTTATTTATGATATCTAATGTCTCCTATCAATAATTGAAAATTTGAGCAAAAACTGAGTAAATATAACAGGACCTTAGGGAGAGTCTCAAGCGTGCATTTGTGGGGGGACACAAACTTCGAAATTCGGATTACGGGGCACGCCATTTCCTTTAAAACCGTGCCAAACGAAAGGGAGGGCAATTGGCATAGGTATTGCAATACGCCCCTCCCCTCTTGTAGCCAAGGTTATGAGATGAAAAAATTTTCTGATTGAACAATCATTTTTCCAGTCATAATTGTATAGGATTGTGCATTCATTACATCCTTCGCCGTTGAAATTTTAGATTATTGCATACGCATAAACATCTCTTTAAATTGAATTCCATATTTTTGTAATTTTTAGTTTGTTGTCACCAAACAAGTAAACGCTCCAGAAGGCTCTGCTAGAGAGGGTGGTGGCGAATAATAAAAGATCTGAAGTGAGCTCACTCGAGTTTTCAAAGAAGAGAAAAGCTAAAATAATCCGACATGAGTGAGGCTTTGCTTTGGATTTGGCAGTTTTTAAGAGATGCGCCAGGATGTTGGGTAAGCAAATAAAATATTAGCTTTGTTTTACTTAACGAATGAATGTGACAATTGCTTACAAGAAGTATACAATGTATATTTTTCAAGTATGAGAGAAATAGAAGCTAAAACGGGGTACAGGCATGCTACAGGATTAACATGCCCTTTTTCAATCGCCGATAAAATAAAACCAAAAAATAAAAAACACGTATGAGCCGCCGCTTAATAGCAAGGAAAGACCAAACAGCATGTTAATCCCGGAACGTCCCGTTCAAATTGTTTTATTTATAGCCTGTATCCCGTTTTAGCTTCTATTTCTCTCATATATAATTGGGCTGATTGAATTATTACGTGTATATTTTTCAAGTGCGCATGTTGTAAACATACTTGAAAAGTATTATATTTTGGTGATGAACGTAATTTGACACTTCCACCCTCATCATAGTTTTCAAATCTCAGATCAGGTGAGATCATCTGTAGGCTCAGATTTCCAGGATTCATTTTTTTGCTTCACATAATTTGGACGTATTTATGTTCAAAGAAAGGAGAGACGGGTGGAAAAGAAGGAGTGAACTCGTTAGTTGAGGGCTGAAAAAATGAATGGGAATTATAAAGCGCCCGTGACGTCAGCGTCGACGACGAGGACCCACAAGGGGACGGAAACGCTCTCTAACTCATGAGCCTATTGAGCTGTGTCCACAGCCCCCTTCTCACATGCCCACGGCTCATGAGCTAGCATATTTTGGATTTAGTTCCTTTTGATTTAATGTGAATTCCCGCTTTTCCATTTTACCAGAAGGAATCATGCCCACTTTTACATTGTTTTTTAGGCAGCTTTTACGAGCGCCTCCCATCTTTCCCACACGTCTCTAGTTCCTTTCACCATAAATACGTTCATCTGCACGTCACCTTAGCAAGCGAAGAACCATACCTAGAAAGCTTTTTTTTTTAACTTAAAGATCCAAGTTCTGGTTCTGGTGAATTTTTCAAGCGAAGTTTACTATCACCGCACGACTATCATACATACTGATAACATCTGTACGATATCCAGACACTTGTGGAGCATGTGGACAATAGAAAGTTTCATTTATTATATTTTTGCGCTTTCCGCATCAGGCCACGATTTTAGTTACAAAACATCACGTCACCTGCTAGTTTTATGTTAGAATTGAGGCTTAAGCAAACCTTTTTGATATCGTAAGTTAACTTCTATTTTTATTCATTTATTTATCTTATTTTTACTATGTATGCATGCAAGTATTAAAACATATCAATTAATCATTTATAAATTGTATTTTTTTCCTTTTTCCATGTATTCAAGATGACACGTCTCTTCGGTGGAAAATGCAGGAGCAAAGCAAGATTGGATGGTAAAGTGGCCATCATAACAGGTTGCAACACAGGGATGGGCAAAGAATACGTAATGGAATTTTACAAAAGAGGTACGCTATCAGGGAAGACGATGCATGGTCTGAATACGCTAAATCAAATTTATTGATAGGATATATTCGAAAATTGATCAACCGATCGAAGATTTCTAAAAAGGTATCGTTCCAAGATGGACCCCAAAAGTCACCCACAACTTACGGAAGAGTTATGTGAATTGCATAGATCTTTTTAGGGAGAATGAAATTATGAAAATTGTCAATGAATTGGAGTAGTCTGAAACAAAGTGCAAAGGAACCACCTTTCAGTCCGTGAAACTGTTGCTGCTATGGCTATTTCATTCCCTTTTTTAAGAGGACAATTACGTCACGGTCAAAATACAAAATCTTCTCAACGATTTTGAATTTTCAGATTTATTATTTATGCTGTTAGGTCTATAATTTTCAATTACCAAACTTTGTTACGTGCAGGGGCACGAGTGATAATGGCTTGCCGCAACTTGGAAAAGGCTGAATCTGCGTTACGCGACATCCAGGAACAAACCAGAGGAGTGAAAAATGTCGGTGAGATCGTCGTAAAGGAGCTGGACCTCGCAAAATTCAGATCAATCCGTAAATGCGCGGATGAGATCTTAGCTTCAGAGGAGAACATTCATCTTCTCATCAATAACGCAGGTAAAATTAGAATGAAATTATTAGGTGATTATCTTCTCTTTCGAGATGTCTTGTAAAACTTCAAAATTCATATTGGGAGATAAACTTAGTTTGCTCTGTAATTATTTGATGCAATTAGTGGCAGATGAATATTAACCTGTTAGGGGGAGGGACGCCAAAATACGGACGTCTCTTTTATTTTATACAGTACAACAATGAGAGGTTCGGCAAACAACCGTTCAGAGAGATTTTAACGCAATTTATTTTTCCGAAAACCTTTATCTGCATCCATCTCACTCTTTACGCTGGAAACCCTTAAACTTTCAATCAACATAAGGGTATTGTATTGCTCGAGTTTAATCAAAATCATCGAATGTGGCCAAAACAATAGCTGCAACTATGCGAATATATTGTAAACTTTTAAAACCATTATAAGTAAGGTATGTTGACAGCTCTCAATCCTATCGCAACCGTCGTGTCCTCGTGATGTGAATCTTATATCAGTCAAAGGAGAGTACATAAGCCTATGTACATAAGAAATATTCAAAGGTTGATTTCGAGAGGCATTAAAATCGATTCAAGAAACACTGCAGGCCTCACTCCAGGAGAAACAGCAAAATTCTGTGGTACCTTCCGAGAAAAAAATCTCGCGATTTTTTCGTAGTGACAGTATATTTTTAGGAACAGCAATAAAAAAAATCGGATGCAATCACTTTTAGAACCGTTGCGTTTGTACGTGTGAAAGCATACGCCGAGTAAACAACCACAAAAAATCAATGAATGATCGCGAAACCTCATTTGTTTTTGTTTACATCACACCCACAAGTGAAGCGAGAGTGGCTAAATTTAAAATTATATGCCACGAATTGACGAGTGATCGTACTCTAATCCATCCTCCACTGTACCAATTTTCAGTCACCACTGACATACTGGAGCATGAATGGCAATCGTCTATTCTTAAGATACGATCGGGCTTTTAAGCAGCTGTTTTAACCGATTCAACCCTCACCACCACTTTTTTTCGATGGAATTACCCTTCAATTTTTTAATTTCTGTTTGTATATTTAAGTCAGGGCCGGATTAAGGGGGTGGCCACATGGGCCGTGGCCCATAGCGGCAAAATTAGGGGGCGGCAAATTTTGCGATTTTTTTAAATGCAGGTACAAAAAAATCGGATTCAGCAAAAAATTACTAACAAGAAAAGGTGACAAAATCTCTCATTTCCTGAGAGTTCATTAATTTCTAATTTTGTCGTATTTCGGTAGTACAAAAGACTGCGCACCTTTAATTATTATAGTTGAGTTAAGAGAGAAACCAAACATGTAATTTGGCCTGGAGCGGCGCGGCGCAAAGAAAAATGATGCCGAGGACTTGAGATGAAAAAGAGAAGCCCTCAACGCCGCGGTCAGCATGTAACTCATTTTAGCGCCTTCGAGACTGCATGAATACTTCACGCATTGCGTCAAACACAGTACGGTCAACAGCGGTCGGCGCGGCGTGAAACGCACAGTGCCTACAAGACTACATGAATACTTCACGCATTGCGCCGAACACAGTGTGGTCAGCGCGGCACGGCGGCGGAAGTTAAAATTATTAAACCACATTTATGTTTGTTCTTCCTTAATTTTTTAGTTCATCTCTTACAAATGAAAGGCCTTGTTCCCACAGAGACTGGACTTTCGCGTGAAGTTCCGTGAACTTTTGCTAGTAGTGTTGACAGGGCTTACGCAAAAAATGTGTGCAACACGAGTAAACGCGTCTTATGCACCCTTCTCCCTCCGGCACGTTCACTTGATGGTTTTTATTTATGTTTCAAAATGAATGAGAAGAGGGTGGCAAAATACAGGCGGCCCATGGGCGGTAAGTAGGTAAATCCGGCCATGACTTAAGTTATAATTTTTCGCCACTATTGTTGCCGACTTTTTTCTCAACCTTACCTTTAAAAGGCCATAAACATTGATCATTATTAGATTTTGTGATTTTTATCTAGGCTATTTTGTGAGTACTCGAGAGCTGACGGAGGATGGTCACGAGGCACAATTTCAGACTAATCACCTGGGTCATTTCTTATTCACCATGCTCTTATTGCCAAGGATAATTAAGTCTGCTCCTGCAAGGATTGTTACCATCGCCTCTTTAGCTTATATTTGGGGTACGTAGACGTAGTTCTGGTTTGCTTGGGCATATGCATCGTTATTGGAGACGATATGAATGATATGTGATGACATGCTCTTCGTTCATTCTTTGATACTTGGGTTAGGGGCTACATTTCCTTCCAAGTCAAAATATATTTGACACCAAAAAATATCGTTTTCAAATCATGTAAAAATTGCATCTTAGATTTTGAGTGAAGTCAGGGTTCTGGCGCGGAGGGGAGGGGGATTGTGTTGTTACATGCTATACATGTACATGTCGCAGGCAAATAATCAAATCAGGCATTTTGTCAAATGCTTGGGCAATGTGCCATACATTCTCCTCAAACTAAAGTTCTGACTCTTCAGCTAATTTTGGACAAAATAATTATTTGTCTCCATAAATAGAAACGATATTCAAAAGTTTACGTTATTTTATTGTTTCTGTACAAATTTCTAGCTCAGAAATGACCGATCATTTCAAAAGATACACGTAGCATTATCTTAAATTCAGAGTTTTTACAATTTTGACAATTAAATGTAAAGGAGGAGCGTTTTGAAAAGAAAAGTACGGTGTTCCCTAATGATTTAATGAATTCTTAATTTCAAAATTTTCTCCCGGAAGGCGACGGCGTGGACGTCCTGTGAAAGGTTGGCGACAAGGGGTGGAGGAGGAGATCAGAAGGTGCCAATTGCCTGATGATCTCTGGGAGGATAGGGGGCAATGGCGATAGGGCGTCGGAGAGCGCTAGGCGGCGCTATAAAAGCGACTTTATGTATGTATGTAAAATCAAAATATTGAAAATTCGAGAGCTCCTTGTTAAAACTTACGATACTTCGTGAACTTTCAAAATTTGAACCATCTGCCTAAAGGCATTCGATAAAATGCCTGATTTGGCTATTTGCCTGTAACAGTGTGGCATACATAACAAAAAGAGATATGTTGAAGAGTCAAGAAAGGACTTATGTCACAGGGTTCCATTATCAACGAAAGCTGGCCAGAACCTGAAAAGTTAGAAAATATAAAGAGACTTGAGAAAAGGGAAAAAGTAAAAGTTCACCTCTTCTATCAATTAGATCCGTTGTTGAGGCTACAGTAGTTTCAATCTTTCATCATTGATGATTTTTAAAAAGTAAGGTTAGGGCCGCGCCTTATCCGTTTGATAAATGTTGATTTTTACATGAGTCTGGTGAATTTTGGAAGAATTCTTCTCTTTTCCAAGGATATACGTATTGCTCGAGCTTAAAGTTTTCAAGAATATTTTTGCAAGATTTTAATTCATCTCTTAATCAGTGCAGGCAATGGTAACATGTATTACGATGATATCACACTCGAGAAATCATATGCACCACTCAGAGCGTACAGCAGGAGTAAACTAGCAAATATGTTATTTTCGGCTGAACTTGCAAGGAAACTAAAAGGTAACCATATTATTTAATTAAATTTAAACGTATTAGATGAAATTCAAACGATCCCTAACAAATTAATAAACATGATGATTGAATAGTTCATACTGGTCCAAGGCATAGCTACATTAATGCCTTGGGGGGGGGGGGGGGGGCTGTTTAGCTCCCCAGAAAAATGATCCGCAGCCTTAACCCCACCCAAGGAGGAGGGTATAGCCGGGGGTACATGGAAACCCCTATCCCCCTGGATAGGGAATGCGGAGGGCCTTCTCTGGAAAATCTTAATTGACTGCATTTTAGGTTGAGGCTACCTCGACGAAAATTTTCAGTAACAATTTTGGGATTTTATCAAACTGTTATCTCCTTGTCTCGTCTCTTTGCATTGCATGACTAGAAAATTCACGGATAGTTTTTGAAGTTCAGATTTGTTTGGAGGGTGGGGGGAGTAGAATGATACTGCTTCCTTCAAATTCTAAAGAGGGTCAGGCCATTCAATAGCTACACCACATCGATGCTGATGGGAAAACAAATCTCAGAAAAGTAAAATCCAAAGATTCAAACGAAACTCAAACTATACATAAATCCTAAAATATATCCACATATATCCTATTCTGTGAATAAGTTACACTTGGCTCAAAATCTAAACGAATACTGACTGCACTATTCGTTTATCTTGTTTGACATTGGAAACGTAATAATGTTAGTTTTTCCAAATTAATGGTTATACGGACTAGGTACATATTTTACTTTTATGCCTCTGTGTGTGTTCGGTAACTTCTGCATATGACTTCGCATTCAAAATTGAACAACATTGTTTTTCTACTTGATGCAGGCACTGGAGTAACAACCTACAGTGTGCATCCAGGACTGATCCGTTCAGGAATCTTCCAAAATTTAGACACGGCTTGGTTATCAATATTAAAACGTATTTTGTTGAGTCGATACAGCAATTTATTTTTCAAATCACCCCGACAAGCCGCTCAAACAGCTCTTCATTGCTGTCTCGATCAGGAAGTGGGGAAGGAAAGTGGACTTTACTACTGGTACGTTTGACTAAATAATGGTCGCTAGTAGGTTAGAAAAAAAATATCTCGCACGTAAATTTCAATATTTTAGTATATTGGATTCCAAACCGTTGCTAAAACAATACACAATCGATTCCTTACCGAGGGTGATAGTGGCAAGCTTGTAATATGAAATACTGATTTCACACTTATCATGCCACTTTTCTGATAAATTGTATATTATCCATGGATGCGATAGAAGGGACTTTAGCTCCCAGAGATAATTGTTGCGATTTTGGTAAATGTGTGTAAGAAAATGGACTTTGAATTTCGGCAGGAAATCTCCTCTACTGCATGTCCAAGGAGATTAATTGCGACCAGTTTAGACAAATGCGTCAATTGAGGACGTAAAGCTGTTGGATATAATCTGACAATTTGGAGCCTCAAGGCCGGCAGGTTTAAACCTCAAATAGTCTATGTTCAAAACCACGCGCTTTGAACTATAAAATTTGTGTCGTCAAAATTTTGGCTCGATTTTAAATTTTCTGAGATGATTTGTGCCAAAAATTATTACAAATCGAGAGCTCTCACCGTTGATGTTAAAATTTCGATTTTTTTAACCACCTAGTACGACACAAAGAAAAGAAGAAAAAAAAATTCCATGGTTTCCTTCCTCATGGATCGTCACTGGTCAGATAAATCAAAGTACGCTTTCATATTAATACTGGAAGTATACGAAGTGTCTATTGCAAGTACTAGTTTCATTTAGAGGTTAAAATTTATTCTATTCCTAATCTACTTACCTTCTAATTACTGCTTCATTGTTATTTATTTGACTATACCATATTCCAAGATAGTTAAAGCTATCATATTTTCATGCTTATTTTCCAGTGATTGCAAACCGAGAAAAGTCCTGAAAAGAGCACGTAATCAGGATGAGGCTCAAAAACTCTGGAAGTGCAGTTGGGATGCAGTTGGTCTATCCAGAGATTATAATCCTTTTGTAAAGGGTTGATGCGAGATGCAACAATTGAATAAAATACATCTCTGTGTAATCCGGAACAAATCCGTCAGCAAAGTAGGAAACTAAAGTGACTGTTATATCAAAGGAAAAAACCATACGAAATCTGCAGTCTCTGATGCCACTTATGAATGGGCAAAATATGCTACAGACAGATTTTTAGAGCGCCTTCAAAAATATTCGATACCAATCCACTCATTTCTATGTCAGAATGATCATTGTCTACCTCCAAGGCAATGTTGTTAAACACGGTTCAATGTCAGTGCTTTTTCACTTTCGAGTAGTCAAGAAGTCAAATCATGTGGTCTCTAAACATTTTGTTTTTTTTTTTCAAATAAAATACGGGTCTTTCACATAAAATTAGCGTTCGGATCTACCTCTCAGTGGTTGCAGTTGAGGGTGAGTGGAACTAACTGCAAATTTCTCCTCGCTGATCAGAAATTAAACCAAGAACAAAAATGATGAAGAAGGAGGGATTGCAAATAAATGTTTTATGAACGTTGGTTATGCATAATTTTAACAGGAAAACAAATGTAAACCCATACGATAATCTAAAAACTTCGCTCCATTCACCGCCTATACTGAATTCGAAACATTTAACCTTCCTCCAACTTTCATCTTCCCGCTAACGTTTTTTATGACTTGACATTTTTGGAATGACATCTTACAAAATTAAACATGAGATATATGATTGATGCTCCACAGCCCGTGACAAGATAAACAATGTTAAAGCAAATTACACAAGTGAAATTACAGCCAAGTACTATTTTAGATTTTTTAAAAAATGTTTTACTGTTATATCCAACTGAGGAAGTGAGTTTTCAGCCGAAACGTTTTGGTATTATTTATGTGAAAATTAGCCTTACAATTAAACTTAATCGATACACTTTGGTGAAGGGCAGCTATGGAAAGTGAAATCTTGTAAATACTTCACAAATGTTCACAAAATTAAGTTCATCCTAATTTAATGACGCCTCTATATTATTATATAATCAACGCATATAAAAAAACAACCTTCTTGCTGTACATTATACTGGTGCTTTTGGTATATTGGAAAGTATTCATAATTAATTTCTGAACGTTTTCAGAAGTTTGATATGCAACTCAACCCCATCGATCGGAGAAATGAGAGACAAAATTCCAGCTATTTTGAATCAATACTTTAATTGTTCTAACTGGGTATGTCTTTGACTTTCAAATATGATTGTGACCTGCCGATTTATTCAAATAAACTCCTGAAGATTAAATAGTATTAGTTTAGTCCTTTTGCCGAGAAAATAGGAAACTTTTTTCCTAAACTATCGAAAATTTCACACTGAAAATCCAACAGGAGTGAATTTACTGAACTTTCACATTCCTGATCGGGGGAAGCAGCAGAAAATTGCGTTTTTTCATCAAGCTCTCTGGAGTGACACAGTTCTGCGGGATTTTGACGCCATTTCGCTCATTGCTCAGTGGGCTAGACGAGCGAGATCGTAAACGCCATTACCTGATAGCGGGCGGAGCAGGGCACAGCGGCGGGGGGGATCAATATCCCCCGGGGGGAGGGGGGGGGGTAAAAGTGATGCGCCATTAATTAATAGGGGGAGAGGGGGGTCACTCTCTACCTGCTCGCCGGGTGAGCCCGTGATGACAACTCTGTCACGAGCCAACCTGTCAGCGACTCCTTCATTTGCTGGATGACAGCTTTCGAGTTCCCACGGCTCATCCCTGCGGCACACAGGGGCTAAAAACTCGACATTCGAGGGTAAAAAAAAATGAAATTGCGATGTTTTGATCAGCGACAAGATAAGAAGCACCAACCCCTTGGAAACAGATGGAAACTTTTACTTTTGGAGATTCATCATTTCCTCATGGACCATCATATGGTCACATCAGGCGGTGCGCCTCGCGGGTGATGCAATTTGCCAAACAAGTTTACCAAACTTCGGCTTGTTTGCAGAACGAAATGCTTAACACGCTAATAAACATCAATGCTCTGCCGTGCTGAAGAGAAACGCCGTATGAGCCCTCAGGTGTTGCCAAATTTCCTGTGGAAAATCATTAATTTTCAGGAGAGTTTGTGAAAAATTTTCTTAAAATTTCCCAGATAATTTTGTTTATAGTTTGATCTAAAGTGTCTGAAAATTTCGAGGAAAAATATTCATTACTTTCTTCAAAATTAAACATTTTATCGAGGAAATTTGGCAACTCTCAAAAGTTCATACGACGTTTTTCCTCAGCACGGGAGTGTTGTGTTGTGTGTAGGTCAACAGTTGAATGTTACAGCCCCGAAAGTAAAAGCTTCCACCATCGCAAATATACTATACAGGGTTGAAAACCAGTGGCGATTCTTGCAGCCGTTACTTGGCCCAACGGGTATTCCACCAAGCACATGACGAAAAATTGTCGAGGAAACGGTTATTTATTATTATTAAAATTAATTCAATGTTTTTTTTTTTTTTTTTTTTTTTTTTGCATTTGAAAACTGTCCACAAAAATCACAGTTGGGACCCATTGAGCGGCGTAATTAGTGACCTGGATATCACGCAGTAATTATCCGAGTCGATCTGATCATTGAAATTAATTTGGAACCATAAAACGGGGGTGCTTGTCGACAGAATGGCTCGTCGTAAGTACCGGAGATTACGTACAAGAATGTTCTATTAAGACACCTCACTTTACCTACTTCCATTGCGATTATTTGGAAACCGCGAAAATCTCCAACTGTGTCGGTTTCGACTCCACCAAGAGAACATTCTGGATTTTATATTGAGCTGCATAAAAAATAAAGTTTGAATATAAAAAGAAGGAGTAGATTTGTTTATTGGTCAACTGATTTATAGATTTTTCCCTCAAATTGGATATGAATTCATATATTGACCTGGTATTTCTCTAGATACAGTATCAATGCCTAGAAATCTGAAAAAGGCACAATGCCCTTGAGATAGCCAAGCAGTAGTCAGCACTTTATTATTATTTCCTTTTTAACAGTGATTGAAAGCTTCATTTGCAATGCCCGAAAAAGCAACGGTGCGTGCCTTTGCTGTCACAGAGCGAAACTCTGAATACGTGATGCTTTTCGTGTGGAAGTTAACCCTATAGGTCTGAAAAATGCAGTAATTAATTTGTTAGAACTATATACTTTTATGAATATAAATTAAGTAATTTAAAATCTTGACGACAAGTCTCAATAAGCAAACTCTATTTCCCCTGAAAAAGTCGTCTTGGCTTCGCATTAAAACCCAGTGAAAACCCTAACGCATGGATACAAATATTCGGGCTCCACGGATGTCCGCGTTGCATACACGTAGAAGAGAAGGCGTTTTGACTCTCCAGGCATTAAACCGTTAGTTTCATTCGCGGGGCTGCGCGGCGTCGAGTGTACTGCGAGGACTCTAATTGAACGTATTTCTACCAAAGAGACCTATGTGGAGGTGAGAAATATGGGGTGTGCTCGTTAGTTCTCTGGCCGTAAGAGTGAATGAGAATAATAAAGCGCCAGTGACGTCAACGGAGATGGAACCGCCGCCGTCCCGCTTCCACTTCGTCTTTAACTCATGAGCCCTGTTCATAACGCTATCTTGCCATGCCCGCGGCTCATGAATCTCGCATTCAGTTGGCACATAGGTCTGTTTGATAGAATGTAAAATCCCGCTTTTCCAATTCTTCAAAAGGAATCACGCCTACTTTTACATTGCTTCTTATGCAGCTTTCTAGAGCACACCCCATATTTCTCACCTGCACATAGGTCTGTTTGGTAGAAATACGTCCAATTGACACAACACCTTCAATTTATCGTTTACACTCCGAAGACATCCCTCAGGCAAGACTATATCTGTGATTGCACACAGACATGCATAACTACATAAGGTGCGCATATCTTTTGTGCTTCAGTTTTGATATCGCGATATGAACACGATTTGTAGAGCAACTATTCGTGCCTAAGAATCGATGGCGCTCTTGATCCTCGTAGTGCTGCCCGCCGCCATGCCGCACAGTGGATCGAGTCAATCAAGGAGGATGGAAACAAAATGTTTGACTGCAACAGCAAATTTTCATGTTTATTTCGTTACATTTTAAATTTTAAGGGGTGCTCCAAGTTGAGAATTTCACGAAGAAACCATTACAACCATTTTTAAAATCTCAAAGTTTTGATTGAACGGGGTCATAAGTTTCTAAAGTTTCCACATTTTATCTGACCTCTCCTATTGACTCGATCCACTGTGTGCCGCTGCTGAAGCGGTGAACGCCTGGAGCGTCAAAACGCCTTCACCTTCGTATTTATGCAACACGCACATCCATGGCGCCCGAATAGTTGCATGCAGACGTTATACAGTAATTCGTTCAGTATACGTTCCGTACGGTATTACCTGAGAGCTGAGGACACTTTGCAAAACGAGCAATTACAATTCGTTGTCTCCTTTGATAGACAAACTTAACTCCAATTCAAGTTTGCAAAATTGACTCAAATAATTCAATTATTTCAGAAGAATATAACCGCGCAATTTCTGTCATAAATTTTGCAAATTTTTTGTACGACGTACGATTAAAAAGAAAACTAGTTACATTTTAAGTTAAGAATGCCAAACAATGTCCAAGTGAATGCACATTTCTTAATTTTACAGCGTTGAAATTTAAGTTACGTTTCGAAAAAGAGACACATTTTCGGGGAAAGTACGATTTTGAGGCAGGCTCTGCAGAGATCCCCCTTCCTACGGCTTACGTTCATGGCAACTGATACCTTTCCCTTCGCGCGTCAACCTCGTTACATTGTCACGTCGATCTGTCAGATTAGACAAAGCTGATACTTGGACTTGAGACACCGAAGGAGCAAAGAGATTAATCGAAGGGAAATCCCCGCCAATCACCATGCACAAGGCCAAGGACCAGGAAGAGGGGATTGAAATGGGGGAGGAGGAGAGAGCTAACCGCCGCGCGGTATTCGACGATTCCCGATTCAATTTTGTAATTATTTGAATGGAAAAGTTATGTCAGTCGAGTCAACAGTTGGCACAGATACCCCTCCCCCCTAAAGTTAAACGGGGAGGTGGGGGTCGCGGCGGTTCTCTCATCACGGAGGAGTGGATCTGCTTGCATCTGGACCAGATCGTTTTTTCAGTTGGTCCAGCCTCCGCGCGGGGCGCTAGCTGTCAAGGTGAGCGAGCTGGACGGAATCGTCTAGAGAGGACTCGTTCGTAAAGTGAGCGTGGTTACGCTGACAATGGAACCGATCAGTTGCTGTCTTGCACTTCGGCATTGAATCATGAGAAATCAGGGTTTAAAAACTCCATTACATTGGGTCCCAGGGCTATTGCAAATTTTAAAGAATTTAAAAAAATTTGGTGTTAAATTCAGAAATTTTTTTTTGAAATATTTGTAGTTACAAAAATTGAAAAAGAATGATTTAGAAAAATTTCATAGGAGGATTATCTGGGGAAAAAGTTGGGGGAAAATGATTGAAAAATAGCCTTGACGCAATGTCGAAATCTCTGATTACTGAAGCTAGGAAAAAATGTAAAAATTGAGAAAATAATTAAGAAAAATGAAAGAAAAATAGTGAAAAATTAAATTAGAAGACAATTTTTCAGAAAAAATTGACAAAATAATTAAAATTTCTATTTGTTTACAACCATGTAAAATGTGAGAAGATTAAATTAATGAAACAATTAATACATGAATTGGATCACATTCTGCAAGAAGGAACCACTATTCCTAGCTCATTTTAAAATTAACATTTCTGTCATTGGTTTCCATACAGGAAGGTTCTTTTGTGAAAGAGCCACCGATAGTGGTTCCTTACTGCAGAATGTGATCAAGTTATACAAATTAATTAAAAGTTGTTGTTTTTAAAATGAATTTTAAAATTGTTGATACATTTTTAAATTTTAAAAATGAAATTAATGTTGTTTTTAAAATGAGCTAGGAATAGAGATTCCTTCTTGCAAAATAAAAAATAAAATAAAAAATAATTAAATTAGGGATGGAAAAATGGGCGAAAAAAGGCGTTACTTCCAGCGATCCGCCTTTCGGACGGCTGGACCACGTCGGGGGACTCGTTCACGTTCGGGCCGGCTCGGCTTGGGACCCGCTCCCCGGAACAGCTCACGACGTCGGCTCGGCGCTCGGCGGCCCGGAGCGAAAGCTCGGGAGTAGCGCGTCAGCCGTCCGCAGCGCCGCGTCACGTCAGTCCCGCGTCCGTGTTGTGTTTGTGTGCGGTGCGCGTCAGTGTGAGTGGTCATGGCCAACGTCGAAGGGATCCTCAACTACGAGAAGGCCAGTTCCGAGGATTTTTACGCGCTCCTCAACGCCGACGAGTCGTCCACGGTGAGTGGATCCCTTGCCATATTGAGGGACAACCCCCCCTCCCCCTCCGCCCTTAGCTCTAGTGACACACTGACACATAGCCAGTCAAAATAAACAAAAGCTACGGCGTTGCCGGATTGGACGGGGGTATTTTCATGGAAATATGGTTGACGCTCCGCAGCCAGTGACAAGATATTTTACATTAATTTTTCCCCAACTCTTTTTCCAAAAAAATTCTCCTATGGAATTTGTCTAAATCATTCTTTTTCAATTTTTGCGTCTAATTTTTCAACAAAAAAATTCAAAATTTGACTCCAAATTTTGTAAATTCTCTAAAATTTGCTATAGTTTAATAATAAAACAATTTAAAAAACGGGTAACAAGGCTAATTTACACGAATTAAACCAAAACGCTTCGGCTGAAAACTCAGCCTTCCTCAGTTGGAGAACAACATTCTCGCTTTGAAAGGCACAGCCAAGTACTATTTTAGATTTTTACCATTTTTCTTTTTATTATTTTATCCATCTACTGAGGAAGGCTGAGTTTTCAACCGAAACGTTTAGGTTTAATTCGTGTAAATTATAGCCTTGTTACCTGTTTTTTAAATTGTTTTATTATTGCATTTTCATGGAAAGCGGGTGGTGGAAATAAGATACGCGGTAATTCGGGAGGCCGATTGTTTCATTTTTATGCTCTTTGATTGCTTGGATTTTTATGCTCGGCGATGTCCATCAAAAATGAAACCATGTACCCTGTTCTGGGTAGAGAATCTGTTTTCTCAATATTATGAATCGAACGGATACAAGTTAAATATATTTTCACAGATATAGCACTGCAAATGTAGGATAAAAATTCGGCGACGTCAATTTGAAAGTTGATTCTTCGATTCAAAACGGTATTTTCATGCTAGGTGATATCTTTCCGAAAAGCGCCGCGCGTAAACAAACCCCAAGATTTTCAGGGAAAGATATTTTTTTATATTTGTATTTGAGAGAGTAAGAACATGTATCGGATGCATTTTCATAATAACGCGTAGCAAAATATAGGATACCTGCGCGTTGATTAAGGACTTAACTTAACTTAATATTTAAAACCAATACGTTGATTCTAGGCAGACTTGTTTTGTTGCATGCGATTTCTCGGTGAAGTGCTCCCTATAACTATATACCCTATTTAAAGTTACGGAAAACGTTTTCCCTGCAAAATCACGAATTGAATAAATAAAAATTGATCGTATTTCACCGTTAACGTGCGGCAAAAATAGGATACTTACGCATTAACTTGGAGTCCAACGCCGATTTGTTTGAGTTTTTCTTTATCCAGATTAATACATGTTTTCACGTGAATAGTATTCATGTTGAATGATATTCTTCTAAAATATGCTCCCTGGGGACCGAGAACCCTAAAATTTTAATGGGGGCAAAAATCACCTTCTACATTTTGGTCTTCTTTGCGAATCAAATGAGATATTTCTCAATATCTAGGAGTTAAATGAAAACTTCAGAGTTCAAAAGGTATGGAATCTGAAATGCCCGTTAAAATCTTCATCCTCATCCTCCGCCCCCCCTCCAAAAAAAATAAAAAAAAAAAATTTCTTCTCAAAATGAGTTTGTATCCACTATATAAGTGATATTAAATAAACAGCGTAAAATTACTCTGATTTTAAAGGTTACTCACTAAGTTAAATCCTTTAAAGTTACTGCACTACCTATAAAGATATTTAATAATGAAACGAGTTGCCGTCGCAAAGGAAATGAAGAAGCCCCAGTTTACGAGAAGTATTTTTAGGGAACAAAATTTTAGATTTTCTAAATTATTATTTTGTTTTTTTTTTGTACCAAAAAATGAGTCTCCTTGAATATTCGTATTCAATTCCAAATCATCATAGATTAACTACTGATAAGGGAATATGATTGTGTCGTCAAGTTATTATGCAATATCAGCCCGTCGCAAACTATACATATAGGAAAATGCCCTGGAGGATAACTCTGGAAATGTCTCGAACATAGCTTTGAAAGAAAAACAGCTCTCAGCTATGCTGAAAAGGATTTTCTACCATGTAAAGAAAAAATAATCCACTAGATGTTTAAAGAACCAGACAAAATAGGCGTAAACCCGTAGATAGGAAACAATTAAAGCGTTAGATTGTTTTTTTTACTGCTGGAACGAGCAAAAGCCGTAGGACTAGGTATTGCAGAAATATTTGAATGATTTGAGCTTTCCCAATAATTTCTTTTAAAAGATACAGATAGGTCTTTGACAACACTGAATAGGATATCTTCACTTTTTAGGCTAAAAACAGTAAAAATGATAGCCACTTATTTTGAAATGGGGTTTCAAGAGAGCAATTTGCATTTTTTCGGCCGAAAAATGTATACATTGAAGTTTTATCAAGATAAGCGTTACCTTTAATTTTGCACTTACAGCGGAGTTATAAATTCAACCATTTAGAGGGTTTACTCTCTGGTTTTCCATGACATTTCAGCTTCTTGCTCATGATAAAATTTCATTACATCTTAATAAAATTGTGGATAGTGGTATCCCCTCTTCTTCCTCTTAATTATCTTATTTTTAATACAAAATAAAAATAATTCGAAAAGAAAACCAGAATGGACCAATGCGTAATAATGTGCCTGTATATATAAATGGATATCCTTGAAAATTAAAGCTGAGGTATAACTGTCAGAACTCAGTCGCTCAGCACTTTTTGAGTCGAATTGGAGCTTTGGTGAACTCCCCCGAATGGAAACCGGAAAATCCCCATAGTCAGCAATATTTTCCGGCCATCCAAACTTATCTGAAGCGCGTGCCGCAAGTTATTTTTTAATACGAAGTCCCGAGGGTTCGAATTTTCCCCATACCTATAAAGTCCCACCGCACGGCTAATATCCTAACATGCAATTAGGCCATAATACGGATGTACACGCTTGAAATTCTGGTCATTACTCAATCATGGATCAATGAAACGAAAGCTAATATTGGGCTCAGTTGTGGAATGCTTTCGCTTTCTAGCTCTACTTCGGTGGCAGCACCCACAAATGTTAAACTGTGCATTATCGTTCACCTTCCTTTCGTGGAACCCTTAATTGTTCTGTTTGATGGCGCACCAACATGGTGTAAATATTCACCAGTGGTGCCTCATTTCATGGGATTTTCTAATTTCCTCAAATCAAACTGATGAACTTAATTTTTTGGTTTTGTTTTTTAAAGATCACTATCTATCTACAGTTTGAGAGTGGCATACATTTGAATGGGTTTCACATAGGTTACGACTTTCACCCTCTTCCAGGACTTTCCTCTCTCCTTTCTCCCGGTTCGCTTGGAACTGGGTTGCGAGCAAGAGCGGAACTAGAGATTTGTGTGTGGAGTGGTGTGCGTGTGTGGGGCGGGGGGGAGAGGACACCTTAAAAACCTAAAGATAACCGTCAAGGGGGTATCTGTGGGGAGGGGCTCCCCCATCTTCAAAGATGGGTTCGCGGTAGTTTTTTAGCCTCCAAGGAGAACTCGTGGAGCCTCTCCTGGAAATTCATGACAAATTGAGTCATTTCAGGAGCAATTTTGAGTTGTTCCCACAAAACAATAGATCGAATCCAAATTTCCAAGACTAAAGATATTTTACACACTTTATCTTGGGAGGGACCAAGTAGAATTTTGGTGGGACGGGTTCCCGCGGCCCCATGCAAGGTCCGCTAATGGTTCTGGGCACCATTTAAGGGAGGAAGAGGGGTTCAAGCGCAAAATTAGCCCCCAATAGATATATGAAGAAAGTGAAAAAGGAGGAGAAAAGGATATGTATGATTTCAATAATCTTAAAACAGCGGTCTCCATATCAAAAGTATTTGTCCATTACGTATAGTTTAACCACTCCTCCAAGAATCATTGAAATTTTAAGTTTTTCAGCACCAAGATCTTCTCTCCCGACTGTTGCGTAATACGTCGCCAACCAATCATTTTCCTATATTGACAGCTGCAGAATACCTGCAAATCGGACCCGGTTCGGCAACCATGCGCTAGGTTGTACCGGTGACGTCACGACTGAGGCGACACCGACGCATTTGCGGGATCGTTGTTATGCAAACTTCGTGACATTTTTGCATCCCTCTCCGCACCTTCTCCACAACCCTTTCCCCTTCGCCCCCGTGACCCGCTGCTTGTAACCCCAGATTTATACCTTCCCACGATCCTGGGCGACCCCCAGGCATCGCTCATCCCGCGCTTTGCGAGAGCACGAGGCTAAGTGAAATCAAATGTTTGTGTTTTGAGCGGAGAATTGTGGATTCTCGGGAACGAGGGGGGAGGAAGAGGGAACTCCTAACTGCGCCCTTGTGTCGCACGCCGCCGCGACCGCGAGACCCGTGAACCCCGATATGAATTTTGGCTTAGGATGTCCGGATACATACGTTAAGCCTTAGGGTCCGACAAAAGTGTGGTCTGGTTAACGATATGTGGACATGGGGGCCTCCGTTTCTTCAGCCGCGAATTTTCCACCAAAAAAGATAAAATTTCCAGGATTTTATACCTTTGGATCCCACTTTCCTCCTAAACGATAAGTCTGCCAAAGGAATCCACTCTCACCTCCGTTAATGCTTTCTAACCATATCCCTGATTTAACGAAATAAATTAGTTAATGCATTACTTATCTTAGGTACTTTATAACATAGAATCTTAAGAATAATGCGTAACGCATAGCGCCTGAGACTCGAAGCGCTTTGTGAGGTTAGACTGTGAAGCGATCAGGAGGCGTACCCCCAGGTATAATTCATCGATTACTTCAAAATAATCGTGAATTTCATGTGTCCAAACGAAGGACTATGGTGCCATGGTCCTTCTCATGTGCAGATTTCAGAGCTGGCAGTTCGTCTGCAGGCGATATAATGAAGTCCATTGCAGACCAATACTGTAGGCTATTTACTTACTGTACCATAGCCTTCAAGTCTCAGAGTATTAATACGAAAAAGAATAAAAAATAAAAACAAAATTCAGTGCTTTGCGAGCCAAGTCAAGAGTGGCCATTTTTGGCGCCGCTTTTTGATTGATAGCGTAAAATAAGCCTTCTATGGCCGTAAGTAAACATGCAAGATGTGACCTCATGCATACGACCCTTGAACTGCTCCTGAAAATGACGTGATTATTTGATAAATATAAAAAATTAGGTAAGTAAAAAAACATAAAACACCTCAGAGCTAACATTAAGTTTTAATCACGGAAACACGCTTATTTGAAGTAAGCCGTAAATTGCATACTGATTAAGAGAGAGAGCTGATAACGACACGTAGTATATTCTCATCAGGGAATTGGCCGTAACCCTCTGAGGCCTATTGACCAATGAGATAGTTTGTTTACCTATAGTCGTGAAAACCCTGCAAGCCTAAAATTCATAGACTGATCAGAGAGCGACACATTTTTCCTACATCGAATATACACACAGTGCTATAAATTCTCGATATTTAGGTCCTCTATTAAACACTGAATAAGAATGCGTGATAAAAGGAGCAAAGAAGAGTTATAGGTCAAACCATTTCTTAATGAAAGAAGACGGTGAATACCGAGTAATGATAGGGACTTGTTAGAGGCGCTTTAAAGCTTCCAATTCAACGCTGAAGTCCTGCGAACAATGTTAGCGATGATGCAGATCCGTCTAGAACTTATTAAAATGCGGAATAACGAGGATGAAAATGAAACTATGGCCGCAGGAGTAAACCTGGGAAATCAAGAGTCTTGTCTCAATATTTCCTTCACGTTAAATTGGACGTATTTCTACCAAACAGACCTATGTGGAGGTGAGAAATATGGGGTGTGCTCTATAAATCTGCATAAGAAGCAATGTAAAAGAGGGCGTGATTCCTTTTGAAGAATTGGTAAAGCGGGATTTTACATTCTATCAAAGAGACCTATGTGCAACTGAATGCGGAACTCATGAGCCGCGGGCATGGCAAGAGAGCCTTGTGGACAGGGCTCATGAGTTAATGACCACGACGACGAGCTCCCTCACGTTCGAGTGCGCACTATCATTGCCGCTGACGTCACTGGCGCACAATTATTCCCATTCACTCGCCACGCAAAGAGAACTAACGAGCACACCCCACATTTCTCACCTCCACATAGGTCTCTTTGGTAGAAATACGTCCAATTTCTTGTTGTGTCACTCAAACTGTTCCAAACACTACTCGCATTTTGTCTCTGTCCGGAAAAAAATGCGCTAGCTTGACACACAAGTCCGTTCTGAATGTGACAATCCTGGTTGCAAGAGAAGCTCCGGTTGTCTGGTCTTGTTTAAAAAGACACCGCCGGTGTGTATACGTAATTATTACCGTATTATCGAGGAAATAGTGAATTCAGTCGAAGGTCAGCTCCGGTTGCACGTGGATGATAAGAATAATCTCTAAAATTTTAAGTTAAATTATTATTGTTATCGAACTAACAAAAATATACACTCGGAAAAACTTCCACAAAACTGTAATTAGCAATTTTTTAGGTAATAAATAAACTCTTTTCGCTTAAATTCGATGGAATTCTGGGAATACGTCAAATAATTTTCACGATAATTTGAATAAACCACCTGGCTGGATATGCATTAAAACTCCACAAAATTAGTTCCTTTCTATAAATTTTAAGCGTAGAAAACAAAGATGTTAAGAAAGCCATAATCATTAGGTACTTGAAAAAGTAATCTTTGGTGTTCTTATTATACATTGGAATAAGGATATTCAAAAATCCTGCGCCTGGTAAAAAATCCAACTCATGTCAATCAGTCATAAAAAAAAATATATGTAGATATTGATCGAAAAATAAGTGACGCTAGATTGTCCTAAATGCCCTCGTCGTTTATGTAAACTTTTTGTAAACTGGTCAAGAAACATTCAAAAGCGCAGGAAAATCATTTCCACGGTAAAACACTACAATTGGATCAAGTAGGAAGTAGTTCTCAGGCTTGTTAGGGGCTTGATTGTTAAAATTTCCAGACTTTTTAATCTTTTTCCCGTATATGTTTTCACATAAAAATTATTTTTACAAAGTCTCTTGAAATTGATAAAATGCGAGGCGTTTGCCGAAAGTTATAAATTCTAGGCTCCGCTGCAAAATGTTTCTAGCGATTCAGGGTTCGTTAAAATTCTCTGGTTTTACCCGGTTTTTTCTGACTTTCTTCAAACTTGTCACCCTGGATGGAAGGTGAGCAGCATCTTCAACTAACGAGAATCGGCACTGCGAAGGACCGGGCACCGCAGTCAATGAAAAATGAAAAACAAACAGAAGCAGAAGCTGCTCCGATTCCAATTTGAAACGAAACACTTAGCGTGGAGCACCCCCGCCAGATGTCCTCTAGCCCGCGGGAGCCATGTTGCGCCTTCGAGTGAGTGGCTATGCAGTTGCGATTCCCCTTCAATCTAGCGACTATGCAGCCACGCGTACCGACGTTCGAGTCCTCGAAGCGGAGCATCGAATTAAAAGCGGAGGGATTTGGGGCGGCGTTTCCGATTAACCCAATCCCCTGTTCCGGGAAAACGTCGCCAGATTTTTCATTTCAACGAAGGGATCAGCACGAAACTTGAACGGGTCGTAGGGATCTGGCTGACTGCACAACCGTCGATATTAGATTGTAAAATGCGTTTGACGCACATGATGGAAAACCCGATTTCCTCTTGTAATGTGCTATCAGTATCGGCAAATCGAGGACGAATGAACTCATCTACGTGATAGAATTCCAAGTGTGGGTGGGTATGTGCGGTTTTTTTATTTGAGTTTTTTATTTCGGTGTCTTGGTTTTTTTTTTTTTTTTTTCTTTTTACTTCTTCCACAAGGACGGAAACGAAGTGAATCCCTTCGTCGAGGACTATCTCTGAATCATGTCAGACTTTAAAGGAGAAGGGTCTGAGCTCGAGTGTCGGGTATACAACGGGTGAAACGGATAGGGCAGAAACAGGTGCCGACGGTAAAATTCCAAATGCGCAAATTTCGAGAGCGCAAACGAAGATTTGCACTCGTGGGAGTTTGATCGGCTTTTGATCAGTTTTTAACAAACCCAGTCTCATGTTGCGCCGCGCCGATTCGACGACCTTGAGAAAATCGGTATATAGGACGTTTTTCTACAAGCTTTGGGTCCTGCCTCACCCGGTTCTGAACTGACCGTAGGTTGATGCGAATTTCTGACTGGTTTTTTTTTTTTTTTTTTTAAAAAACTATCTCGCAAGAACCATTATGTTGGGACGCACGCTCGAAAATGTTTTCCTGAAGTGTTCATTGAACAACTTTGCCGTATTCGTCTTTCTTAGGTTAGTAAGCGTAGGGGCCGCATCCTACATTTCAGCGAAGAAACGTTGTGGTACATTTAAAAAAATAAAAGCACGTCTCGGAAAATTGACAGAGTCGCGATAAAAAGCATTAATAGTTCACTTCATCGGTACAATGGGCAACGCTGGAATTGAGTTAAGGTATAAATCAAAAACATGCAAGCGCCCGCGCCCTCAGGTGACGGCGCATGCTTCAAACACCGGAAGAACAGCCTAGCGCCTGGATGCAACTATTCGAACTCCATGGATGCCCGTGTTGCATACGCATGAACGTGAAGGCGTTTTGACTCTCCAGGCACTCACCGCTCCACCCGCGGAATCACGGCACGCCCGCGGGCTGCACAGCGAGGATTTAAAAAGGCAGAACATCGTCAATTCTTCGTTTCTACTAGAAAGACATCAAGCACACGTGGTTTTACAGAGCCGTAGGAACAGGCCCGCCACAAGGGGGGGATACTGGGTCCCTGGTACCGGGGCCCAGGCCCCGGAGGGGGCCCGTGTTACCCGTGAAAAACCACTACGAATTCACATGCAACCCTTGTTTCGTAAGGAAAAGTGAAAAATTTACCCTAAAAATTTCGCAAAAGGTGAATGGATTTTCAGAAACACGCTGGGGCACTGTAGAATTCTTCTTTAATTTTCAAAGAAGTATACTTCTTGAAAAATTTCTATCTATTTTCAAGATTTTCAGTGCAGAGGGAAATTTTCAGTAACTGCGTTTCATTTTCTTCCGTCGTCAGATGCTAAGAGTCTCCAGTCTGGGCATCCTCGACTTCAATGGCTCATGACTCAACTCCCTTGCCATAGACAAACGAAGGGGGAGTCCAGGGGGGCCTGGCCCTCATAGAACTGAAAATAGTATCATATGCCCCCCCCCCCCCTAAAAAAAGTAAAAATTTTCCAGATGTTTTGAATGCAACAATTTGCAAGTATTTTGTGCTGAATGAAATAAAAAACATAATTATTCCGCAGAAATTGATGGAAAAAAATCTTTATGGAAGCTTCAAAATGCGTCCGATTAGTCGTATAAATTCTAAAATTTCTCGGGGGATGCCCCTCGGACCCCAACCCCCTCCGTGCTTGGGGCCCGGACCTTAAAACTGGTACCAGGGCCCGAGATGGGAAGTGGCGAGCCTGCATGAAGGCTATTTACATTTAAATCTTCCGTCACATTCATACGGCGCAATGATACAACTATTTGAACTCTCCGGAATGCGTGAGGTATCACGCCGCATTTGAAGGCGTTTTCAAATCAGCCAAGTTCCGTTATCGGAATAATCGTTTTGCATAGTTCATATTATTTTGTTTCCATTTCTAACCACTTGTTTAATTATAATCCTCTTATAAAAACCACCCATTTGCTAAATACAATTCTAGCTGAAGCGCACTTCAGCGCATTCACGACTGCAAAAATGTTAACGGAAATCGAAAAGGCCAGCGTGCATGAAGGCTATTTCAATTGTAATCTTCCGTCGCATTTCTAAGGCGCAATGATACAACTATTTGAACTCTCCGGAATGCGTGAGGTATCACGCCGCATTTGAAGGCGTTTTCAAATCAGCCAAGTTCCGATACTCGGAATAATCGTTTTGCATAGTTCATATTCTTTTGTTTCCATTTCTAACCACTTGTTTAATCATAATCCTCTTATAAAAACCACCCATTTGCTAAATACAATTCTAGCTGAAGCGCACTTCAAATTTTCCACTCAGAGCACACCAAATTCATTTTCTCAAAACTTCATGTTTGCACTTACTCAGTGGCGAGTCTTGAATGTTGGTAACACTGATTTTGTTCCATTTAAATGTATTTAAAACAATCGATTCTTGGTAAGATAACTTTACTCACCTAGAATCGATATTTTTAATAGATTTCCATGGAAGAAAAACAATGTTGCCAACTTGTCCCTGAATTTCGAGAAAGTCTGCAAGTTAGAACCGAGATCAGCAGCAATAACCACTCATCTTTAGTTGTAAGTTTGTAAGTCGGGCTCCGCGACGCAACTGACGCGAGTTACGCGGTTTTTGTACGCGGCGCGGCACACAGTGAACCGAGTCTATCAGAAAGGTCAGACTTTAAACTTTTGACTATAACTGCAAATTTTGATATTTATTTCGTCACAGTTTAATATTATAGATGTGGTTCTAGGAGAAAATTTCACGGGAAAACCAATGGAACCACTTTTAGAACCTCAAATTTTTATATGAACGGAGTTAAAAGCGTTTAAAGTTTCCGAATTTTGTCCGACCTCTTCTATTGACTGGATCCGCTGTGCGGCATGGTGGAGTTGGCCCGTGACACTAATGAGCGGGATGCTCCGGCCGGCCGGCTCGTCTGGTCTCATCTGTTGCTCCGAACTCGCCTTTTCAACTCCTCGTTACGTCCAGATAACGATTGGCCGGTCGCCGCGCCGTTTCCTGACGCGGACGCAAATAATGAAACAGACCGTATTCAAAGCTCCAACTGGACGTATTTAAATCAAAAGGAACTATGTCCATCGTGACCCGGGCCCGAAGACCCTTAGGAATACGCAAATGAGAGGGCCCACGTCACAATGGATGCGTTCTTTTTTATTCGAATACGCCCAACTTCGAGTCAAAGCTCCGTCAACTAATGTACAGTTCTTATCGTGGGTCTTTGTGTCAAAATGGGTCAGCCTAATGACGTCTTACTGTGTCTTGTCTATTTACGAGCTGGCTATGCTTCTCGGATTCCTGAATCATATCTCTCGTTCTGCCCAAAAAGTTGTCTTGTGAAAGAGTATCAAAGTCAGAGTTCTTCCAGAGAAAAGAGTATTTCCATGTCTGTGCCATTCTCTGATTGGTTCACTAGTTACAGGAGCTTTCAGGACCTAATCTAAACAAACAAAACCCAAAAGAATTTTATTTTCCAGGGATGAATAAATGATACCTTTCAGAGAAATGTAAATGTCACCTTCGGCAAAAATATTAATATATGTTAATTTATAGCTCACTTCAGAAGTTGGAAATTTAAAAATACTTATCATCTCTGGAGCCCTGTCACCGTCTTATTGGTTCACGTTGGACCTTAATGACTTCATGAGAGCCTAAAATTCGCAGAGTAATTAGAGTGCGACTCAGCTGTTTCCCCTTGATACCAGGGCCGGATTTACCTACTTGCCGCTCATGGGCCGCCTGTATTTTGCCGCCCCCTTTTCATTCGTTTTGAACCATCGATAAAAACCATCAAGTGAACCTTCCGGAGGTGGAGGGGTGCATAAGACGCGTTTACTCGTGTTGGACACATTTTTTGCGAAAGCCCTGTCAGCACTACTAGCTTTTCACGGAACTTTGCGCGAAAGTTAAGTTCCGTAAACCTATCTCTGCGTAGACAAGGCCTTCCATTTATAAGAAATGCACGAATAAATTATGAAAGAACAAACAAAAATGTGGTTTAATACTTTTAACTTTCGCCGCCGCGCCGCGTTAACCACACTGTTTTTGGTGCAATGCGTGAAGTATTCATGCAGTCTTGCAGGCGCCATGCGTTTCGCGCTGACTGCACTTTGTTTGACGCAATGCGTGAAGTATTCATGTAGTCTTGTAGGCGCTATGCGTTTCACGTCGACCGCTGGTGACCGCACTGTGTTTGACGCAATGCGTGAGGTATTCAAGCACTCTTGAAGGCGCTTATATGTTTTACATGCCCACCGCCGTGCCGAGGGCTGCTATTCATCTCAAGTCCTCGTCATCATTGCTCTCCGCGCCGCGCCGCTCGAGGCCAAATTGCATGTTAACTCTGCACGTTAACTGCTTTCTTAACTCGACTTATTGAAGGTGCTGCCTCTTGTATCACCGAATGACGACAAAATTATACATTACTATACTCTCAGGAAATGAGAGATTTTGTCGCCTTCTCTCGTCTGTAATTTTTTTTTCTGAATCCGATTTTTATACCTTAATTTAAAGAAATGACAAAAGAGCCTCGCCAAGTTTAGCCCCTTTTTTTATACCCGAGTTGGTCAACGGGACAAGGCTCAAACAAAAGCTTATGGTAAGGCAAACTTCCATGCAACGTTTCAACTTGAAGTGACCCCTCGTTTAGGCTGTACAGCGTTGCCAATTTTTCATTTTTATGCGCTATACTCACAAATACTGAATCATCATGGTTCAACAGACTAGTATACCCGAGTTGGTCAACGAGACAAGGCTCAAACAAAAGCTTATGGTAAGGCAGGCTTCCAGGAAAAGTTTCAACTTGAAGTGAGACCTCGTTTAGGCTGTACAGCGTTGTCAATTTTTCATTTTTATGCGCTATACTCACGAAATACTGAATCATCATGGTTCAACAGACTAGTATACCCGAGTTGGTCAACGGGACAAGGCTCAAACAAAGCTTATGGTAAAGCAAACTTCCAGGAAAAGTTTCAACTTGAAGTGAAACCTCGTTTAGGCTGTACAGCGTCGCCAATTTTTCATTTTTATGCGCTATACTCACGAAATACTGAATCATCATGGTTCAACAGACTAGTATACCCGAGTTGGTCAACGAGACAAGGCTCAAACGAAAGCTTATGGCAAGGCAAACTTCCAGGAAAAGTGTCAACTTGAAGTGAAACCTCGTTTAGGCTGTACAGCGTTGCCAATTTTCCACGATGAACCATGATGATTCAGTATTTCGTGAGTAAAGCGCATAAAAATGGAAAATTGGCGACGCTGTACAGCCTAAACGAGGTTTCACTTCAAGTTGAAACTTTTCCTGAAAGTTTGCCTTACCATAAGCTTTCGTTTGAGCCTTGTCTCGTTGACCAACTCGGGTATACTAGTCTGTTGAACCATGATGATTCAGTATTTCGTGAGTATAGCGCATAAAAATGAAAAATTGGCGACGCTGCTGTACAGCCTAAACGAGGGTTTCACTTCAAGTTGAAACTTTTCCTGGAAGTTTGCCTTACCATAAGCTTTCGTTTGATCCTTGTCCCGTTGACCAACTCGGGTGTACTAGTCTACTTATGCACCGGACTAATAGTCCAATATCCTTGATTTTAGCACATGAAACTGGAAAATTGGCAACGCTGTACATCCTAAACGAGGGGTCACTTCAAGTTGAAACTTTGCATGGAAGTTTGCCTTACCATAGGCTTTCATTTGAGCCGTGTCCCGTTGACCAACTCGGGTATAAAAAAGGGCCTAAAAAACACCACTTTTTGGCGAGGCTCTTTGCCGCCCCCTTTTGCCGCCATGGGCCGCGGCCCATGTGGCCACCCCCTACATCCGGCCCTGTTTGATACTCTTCTTTGGAGTCCTGTTTTTTAGTGTATTTTCCGGGTGGAAGATACACTATTTTTTGGATTCAGACTACCCTTGTGGTAGAGTCGAGAAGAGAGAGAGAGTGAGGGGGGGGGGGAGTGAATAAAACACATATTTCATGACTGACTGGTGTACACTGAGGTGCTGATTTTGCTTTAAATTGCTGCTTTATTTGACAAATTATTCAACAATTACATACGAGCCATATAGTGGGAATTGTTGAAATTTCGCTTCATTTGTAAATAATTTACCTTTCCCCAAATTTTGTAAATTTTCTGGCATGACAATTAGGTGTAGAGTATGGTAGCTCCATTTGATTTCCATTTTAAAGTGAGCTGTATGCATTATTTTATATTTAACGGTGTTATAGAAGTGAAACAATTCATTAAGAAAAAAAAAAAACCATTCCCGTAACTGACAAAGAAAAAAAGGGCAATTGCTGATTGTAGATTCAGGTCCTATCACGGAGTTGATTGGAGTGTTATTTTTGGTATATCAATTATTCCGGTCACAATATATAACACTTTAGCATTTTCATCGGGACCGAAATAATTATTGCTACAACAAAAGTAACATCGTAACTACATGAAAAGACAATTGGGGAAGACCTTGAAGCCACTATGAACATTTGAAAGAGCAACATTTTTTAAAGGAAAAACGCCTTTTTTTCTTATTGTTTTAGAGGTATAAAAATTGGCTTCCAACCAGGCAGGGTATCGCTACGTCTTCATTGTTCTGCGCACGGCTCAATACTTCCAATTTTCTGGCTCTTGAGTACCGACCAAACCCTCCGCCTCCGGTGATCCGTCTCAAAACAAAGTAATTTCATTCGACAAGGGGCAGGAAGAAAGGAAGAAAAAGCAGGATTCATGGCGGCGGAATAGACAGCTCTCGAGGTTATAATCTGGCGGGGTGCTTTTGACAGGTGCGCTGCGTGGGAGCGGGTGCGGGTCAGGTAATCCTGCGGGCATTGCGGGTTGCGAGGCTGAGGAAATTCGGGCGCATTATCGTCCTTGCCGACGGCCGACGGATGACGACTGAAAGCTCAGAATTTCATTAATTCCTTTGACGATCCGCCGCACAGTGGATCGAGTCAGTGGGAAATGTCGGACAAATTTTGGAAGATTTATACGCTCATAACTCCGTTTATACAGCAATTTGAGATTATAAAAGTGGTTCCATTGGATTCCTTGTCAAATTTCCTTCCAGTATAACCCCTTATAATTTAAAATGTGACGAAATGAACATCAAAATTTGCAGTTTCAGTAAACACATTAATGACCGACCTCTCCGATTGATTCAGCCCACTGTGCGCCAGAGTGCCTCCTCGAGCATCGAAGAACCGCACTCCATCAATCATACTCCAACGCCACGCTGCCGCGCTTGGCGTATCTTACCTTTTCCATTCATCCATCTTGCGTTGCATTTGCATTAAAATTAAATAAAAGTGCTCGGTTTGCTCTCCATAAGGCACAATCCAATATTCAGGAATGATAATCAACCCCTTATTAAAGGATTGTCCATAAATTACGTCAGGCACCGAGGGAATAGCATAGATACAAAATCTCATGAAAATTTTATTATTAAAATCTATTATTTTTCATGGGATGATTCAAAAATTCTTGGGATATGGACTTGGGAGGCTTTAAAACTCCTAGGCATAATAAACTCTCACCTTTTACAAGTTCAAATAAGTTGAACTTCAGAATTTTTTGTTGTATTCTTGGTTGGTTGTGACGAGTTTGATATTTCACGCCAGGTGACTATGAAATTTTCTGTTAGGTTCATAAAACAAAAGTTTAAACAATTTAAAAGTTAGAGGGAGAGAAAAGATAAGTTGCCAAAATATTTCACCATTCAGCTAATAAGGCGCATTCTGTCTCATAAACTTAGAAATGTTTTTGCAATTTACGTTGTTTGAATGGATGGACTTGAAAACTGGGATGACCGCCATTTGAGAATTATGAAAGCAAAATGTTATGCGTCCTCTCATGAGTTCCTATTCCGGACATCTATGTGCCAAAATTGTGTTCCGGTCCCTTTTTGCGATGCGTATGTATGTGTGTAACAACGCATGGATGCAACTATTCATGCTCAAAAGATGTGCGTAATGCATAAGTAAAGAGTTGAAGGCTCTCCGACTTTCCCTATTAGGCTTGTAGCGCTGTGCACGACCAGTGAAAAGTTGGTACTCTGCATCACCATTATGACTGATTTTGACTCACCTGAACCGCATAATACTGTGATCCGACCAAAAATAGCGTTATTCGTTTACAAAACTGGTGCTTTATTGTTGGTTAGGTATATGGTGGCAGTTGTCACACAGCACCAAGAATAGGGTTTGTTGGAGCAACAACACTGACTTTTTGTTTCGGCGAACTTGAAATCCTTTTATTCCATTAAACGCTGTGTAACTTTCGCTGACACCTCCAACCAACCCCCGTGGTGTTGCATGATGGAGCTTCTGTATACCACGGGGATTTTTGACGTACGTACATTTCCCACGTAAACTTTTGTGAAAAAACACTAGAGTGCCACTAGTGGTCTCAGGTCAGAACTAGCAAGGACTGCAAGGGCCAAATTGGCAGTTTTTAGCATGCAGACGCACGGTAACCCTCCAAATGCACTTGATATACTAACGGTTCATGGATAGTTAGACTGATCATGGAGCTCAAAACGTAGGGGATCCTTTCCCTTCCGTTCACGGCCTCTGAGTGCTTCTCCTAAGTCTGGGAGTTTGTTTCAGAGCGAACCAGTGGCAAAATCGTGCTTCTCGCGAAGTGTAAAATGCGCGAAAATACCCAAATCGCAAATTCCCGTGGCATGCTTACGGAATAGCTCCAAGTATGGATGGTCCTCCTCTAAACCCCGTCTCCGTGAAAGAGGTAGTAATAGGTGGGTGCCGAAAAGAGCATGACTGACACTTCGCTCACCACGAAAGCGCGTCTTTCGGAGTGCAGTTAGTCCCGACCCGACGAGAGGCTACCAATCAAGCAGGCAACGCAAATAAACAGCGAACGGCCGGCGCACAGTGGATTCAGTCAATTAGGGAGGTCGGACATGAAATTGTTGACTTAAACCGCAAATTTTGGTGTTTATTTCGTCACATTTTTCATTTCAAGAGGTGTTTCTTGAAGAAAATTTCAAGAGAAAATCATTGGAACCATTTTCAGAGACTCAAAAATTCGTTTAGACGGAGTTATAAGCGTTTAAAGTTCCCACATTTTGTCCGACCTCTCCCATTGACTCGATCCACTATGCGGCGCGGCGTAGAAGGTCGGACCTTGAAATGCAACGGAGCACAGAGCCGACATTAGCAACGCTGTTGGATCAAAGCCGCGGCGCGGCGGGCACGGATTGATAGTTCGCGACCGCGTGCGCGGTGTACCAATGCTCCTCGGTCCAGGCCAGACTCCACGCCACGGTCAATACGTCGCTCCTCTGACGTAAGGGCGTATCTCTGTACTCACATGAGCCCCGAAAAGGACTGAGTAATACGAGGAGCAGGGCTCACCTGGAAATCGAGATAAGTACACCCTTACGTTAGAGGAGCGACGAATGGTTTGTCGGCGTGGAACCGGTGTCTATTTCATCGGTGACCATGGATCGAATCTTGTTGGCCGGGGACCGTTTTCACACGTCCCCGCGACGGAAATAGGGGGCCATTCATGAAATACGTAACGCTCTGGTGGGAGGAGGGGGAGGTGTTCTGAGCTTGCGTTACGGGTGCGTTATAGAAGGGAGGAGAGGATTCTAGGGCTACGTTCAGTGGTGTAGCTAGGACTTTTTCATGGTGGGGGGGGACAGGGGGAGGTAAATTGCACCAAAGAAAATTTTAGTTGGGTATACCTTCCCATACAGCGAAATTTATCTGGTTATCACAACTGTACACACTTCGATGGCGGAGCTGTGGAAATGCGTATCTCGGTTTGCGGCGTTGTGGACTTCTTCACATACTTTATTTTCTACGTGAAACCCACAAGACGCCATTTCTTGAAAACCTCGGTGACTTTTATTTTCTACACTGAAAAAAATAGTGCTGTTCACTGGGCTCTTGCACTTCTTTTGTAACAGTCACAGAAGCTTCCGTTATGAGGACAGAGTACTCTGTTCCCACGACCGAGGCTCTGTTCTCACGACAGAAAAATTCCGTAATTGTGACAAAGAAACTGCAGGAGCCGTGTGACTAGAAGGTTCCGTCGTCAGCACCATCTATTTTTTTCTGTGTACATTCAGAATATTCTATGAAAATTTCAAGCCATAGTGGTTGGGTCTCCTTTAAAAAAAATAGTAGAAGCGGAGATTTTGAAACACTGCAACCGAGTAACACATTTTTGCAGTTTCACCGTCGTTTTTTATCGTGTTACATGGTAAACTTTCGTTTTTACAACTACAATTTTACTTGGCGCAATGAATCTCTGGCCCTGCAGGCTAGGAGTATTTTCCCCAAGAAGGCATAAAACCGTCAAAAAAAAGTGTTCCCCGTCGTAATGGGTGCATTCTCTGTTGGTGTGCGCATCTTACATAAATAATGAACTGTAGTAATGAGAAGACCAAGTGCAGATGAACAAATATAACGAGTTTCTTTGAGTCTGAGTGGCAAGTTGTATCCTTGTTCCATTGGAGAGACGCCTCTCATGCCACCCATGAATGGACTATCTCATATGTATCGTTCGCACAGGGCATGACATTTTTATGGAAAGGAAAAAGGTTAGAAGTTCGCTAAGGCGACCTTGGTGTCAATTTGTTGGTCCTTCAAGTGCAATTGAGGCAGTATTGGGTCGATTGGAGAGAGCGGCACCGGACTTCACACCACAACAACAACTTCGGAATAATTTGATTCAGCAAGCGGTTTCATTTATTACACTGATTACCCCTTTACAATGTTCTCTCTACTGGCTCAACTAGAAAAAACTAAAAGTATTTTTCTACTTCAAAGATTCTTTTTCTTTTTACGCCTTCAGAGCTCCAAAAACGTATCATGCCACAGTTTAAATCATGTAGCTCCGCATGCGGTGGTGATTCACATGACTTGGTGACGCGCGACGTGTTTTTTCGTAAAGAAAGCATTACAAATATCGTGACCAGGCGAGAAAGCCTTTTCCTAAGAATGTCGATTATTTTACATAAGTTTAACTGGGCGAATTCAGGTGTTTTAACTTGCAAGGATCGCCTGTACCGCAGTGTGTTTTGTATGCTGCGCGCGCAGTCGCATGAAAAGCACTTGAGGGATATACAAAATAGACATCAAAACTATAAAATCACGTACCTTGCTTGCGATTTTTACATTTGCCACTCTATTTTACTTCTCTTAAAAGTGCTTAACTTCATGTTTTAGCACGAAATTTTCAGGGAGTACTTTTGAGAGTAGGGAAAAATTTGCCTCAAAATCGATGAAAAATTTTCCTTTAAATGCGATTAAGATTTACGACGAAAAATCTGAAACCGTTCGCGATTCGTAGTACGGTCTTAAGATTTCATCACCAATACGTTGTCAACTGAAAGAAATCAATGTCAACTTACGTAAGAAAACGGCATGTTTTAGCAACAACTACTTGCGGTATGGTATCAGGTGTTACAAAAATTGCTTCCTCTTCATTTGAAGGCGCTAGTTTCACGAGGGTCAACGTGTGACTTGCGACTTGCAAGTTGCGTTCAACAGAATCGATTGTTTTCATGATCTCAACGCAATATTCCTTGGATGACTTCTTGCCAGAACAATGTGTAAAATATCAATAAACTTTTTTGGGTGCTTTCTTTTCCAGATTTTTAACCATAAGATTCGATGGTATTAGGTATGATTAATGTGTATATTAAAATTGTTTCTTTTAAACATTTCTCAGTATTATCTTTTTCATGTCCAGTTAGCCAGTTTTCAGTAAATACTACTGAATAAATTTACAGCGTCAAATATTTTATCATAGAAACTAAGTTTGCTATGTACACTCGGATTGATTCTTTTCATAATTCTCATGAGTTCTTTACGTTTTTTAATTTCAGGCCGAACAAATAAATGCTGAATTCAAAGTTCTCGCACTCCAGTATCACCCAGACAAAAACGAAGGTGACAAAGAAGCAGAGGCCAAATTCCAACTTTTGAAGGTAAGCTGTGACTTTAGAAAGTCCATGCTCTGAATGATACGTTAAGATTTTGCTGCTAAAATTTGGTTTCGTAGTTAGTTTTAGTATACCACAATTTTAATGCCCACCACTTCAACTACACAGACCAAGAGCTGGGGTTTTGAAAGGAAAATTGCTAAAAATTCCAAATAAACTGAAAGAGTTTTGAGAATTCGAGTTAAAATGATTTTTAACTGGATATAACCAATGGGGTGATTTGTCTCCTGAATTTAGGTCCTTCGTTGTCCCAAAAAGTAGGTATATTGACGATGAAACGACAAAAATGCGTATCTCGAATAGGGCGTTTCTGAATTTCCGCCCTTTCTGCGAAATTTTCACGGAATTTCCTTATAATAGAGAAAAATAATCACAGAATTTTTCAAGGAATGGCGTACGGCCAATTTAACAATTCTGCTTCATATGCATTGGATTCGTGAGCAATTTAATGTTCGGTCATCCCAAGTATTTGCATTGAATGACCACAAAAGATGATTTTTCTTTTTTTAAAAATATACCCTCAACTTTCGATAATTTTGCGTAATCTTCGCACAAGTGAAATAGATCTCCAGGGAAAGTTTTCCGCGAAAAGCTCATTTTCCAAGTTTATGCACTCGGAAGATATGAATATCGACTGAGCCATTAATTTTCCGCATTGAGGTGGGTGTAGAATACTTTGATGAATCTTTGAATTTGAATTCCCACTTTGAATTCCGTGTACTTGCCCAGTCCGGGGAGTGTGGGGGAGGGAGACAGGGAAGCAGGTCGAAAAAGTTTCAGGAAAATTAACAATGGTCTTACTCGAGTGCCGATCGATGTCAGGTAAGGTAATAAGTGGGAAAAAGCAGATTACCCCGCGCTCCGCTGCCGCCCTCGCTTCTTTGGCTTTCGAAGAAACTTAACTTTAAAGTGAAGAGCGCCCTCGGGGAGAGAAACCCCCCTCCCCCACCCCCCGCAAAACAGTGGGGAACAGCACCTCCTCAGGTGAGCTACGATCAATGCAAGTCGTGGAGCACCTGCACTGCCAAGTCTCTCGAACTAAAATGCACCCGTTAACGAACTGGATCACATTTTGGAATAAAATAGGTATATACTGCCGTGCTGAGGAAAAACGCCGTATGAACCTTCAGGAGTTGCCAAATTTCCTCTGGCAAATCACTCATTTTCGAGAAAATTTTTGAATATTTTTCTGCCAATTTCTCAGATAATTTTGTTTGTAATTTGATCTAAAGTGTCTCAAAATTTTAAGGGAAAATATTCACAATTTTTTTCAACTTTAAACACTTTTTAGTAGGAAATTTGGCAACTCTCGAATGTTAATGCGGTGTTTTTCCTTAGCACGGCAGTGTAGGAGACAAATTGTTTGGGATTGTCCAGAAAAGCATCCTCCTGCATGAGAGACGATTTGTATGTTGTTTCTAAAATAGGCGGATTGGTTCTTTCATTCCAAAAAGTATACGAGTTTTCTTTGTTTCCCACACTTCGACATGAGAATCCCGCAACATAAAAACTGCTTGTTTAACCCGGCTTGAGAAAGCGAGCACTGAAGTGATAAAGTCCACCACGATACGGCGCTTTCAGATTCAAATTTCCTCCTAGAGGAAAGAGGAAAATGTAGGCTCGGCTCTGCATCACAGAGTTGACACCCCACTTCCACCCGCACGACACGTTCTCTCCCTCCTTTGAGAGCGTGCTCACCTCCGCGAATAGCACTAGGTGAGCTTGAATTTCAGGATTCAAAGAGCTCTTTTGCAAGGGAAAACAGGAGAGGCTACTCCCTACACCTTGAATCAACCTCAATCACTTTAATCGCTCGAGTTCACGAGCACTGACAGATGGAGGTTACCGCTATGCCACTCGGAAAATAAACATTTTCGACAAGACTTAGAATGATAAAAGCTTGTTGCACACTTCCAGTATTTGTTATTCTCTTTTCTGTTGGTTGAGTGGTGTTGCAACGAACGGAACGGACGTGACCTCGATGGGATTCATCCCTACAGATGATAAGGAGGGATTTTTACATCAATCGCGTCGTGGCCTGTCAATCATGTTATACATTTTTCTGTGTTTTCACCGTTTCGAGGAGGAAACAAGAGGCACTAGTGGCCGAATAGTCTGAGGGGGGGGGGGGGGTAGAGAACGATTACCCGCTGTATGCACTTTGACCAAAAGGGGCTCCTTTCGGCAAACTTTGGGGGCCGCACGCGGCAATTTCTAAGACAAGTCGAGGTCCTCTGGGGCCTCTCTTGGACCTTCCACACTTTTTATGAGAAGGTGTCTCCGTTAATCCTGGCACCCAACCCTCGAATTCGGGGCCAGCCTATCCTAGGTGGCACGAGACTACGGGGGAATCGACTTTCCTCTCTACATATTGTCTGTGAAAATCCGAAAATGCGTACCTGGGTTTGCGAAGTTGGAAATTTCTCGTCATTAATTTACTTTCTTAACGGATGGCAACCATTTTCTTTGTATGAACTTTTTTGAAGTTACTCTTTGTCTATAATAGAACATTTTCTGACGATAAGTATTTTGCACACAAATTTCAAGTAGTATTGGCTTTAAACAATACAGCAGCAAGGATCAGAAGTTTTGAAACGCTGCAATCGAAGTACGTGCTTTCTTTGTCCCACCCTTTGAATGCCAGTGTGAGAATATCCGTACTGAGATGCGTGACTATTAGGTACAGGGCCCACGCCCCACTGACCTGGAACTGTCTTGTACACGAAAAAATAATTTTTTAGAAACTGCGAAGAAGTTTGAACTCTCGATCCCTTCAATTTAACAGCATATTTGTCCCGTCTCTCCTCTTCCCATCTGAAATTTTTTTGGCTGCGCAGAAAATAAAAGCAAACAAAGACAAACGAATATTTACTTTTGAAGAGAGATTCGACTCAACTATACTGCGAAATGTGAGAAACATCACTTTTGCAAAATACTTGGAATGTTCAGAATTTTGGTCTGGTGAAACTTGGTGTGAAAGCGCCTTCATTTCCAAAGAATGCAACGTTGACAACTTCGCACGTACCGTAGACGCGAGTGAAGCAATTTAAAAGAGTTCGGACAACTGAGTTGACTCCTCGTGTCACGACTAACTGAGCTTTTCCTCTACGCCTAACATTACCTATCTTATTTTCACAAATCACCTATTTTTTCTTGAAATTTCTTTGTTGACTGATCGAATTTTCTCTTTTCACAGGAAGCTAAAGAGACACTCTGTGATCCAGAAAAACGAGCCAACTACGACAAATGGCGGAACAGCGGAATAGCAATAAGTTATAAAAATTGGCTTGGAATGAAAGAACACGTGCACCAGGTAAAATTACCCCAAGTTTTTAAGATTCATTTTCATTCCGAGGTCTTGCAATTTCAGGAGCATCAAAAGTACAAACTTAGATTCTGTAAAAAAAAAATAGTTTGTGAAAATACAGGGCCCAGAGGATATCACCTTACGTATAACTGTCATGCGTGAGGTGAAACTGAAAGTCGCAAAAAAAAAAAAAAAGAAAAGAATAGCCACCGATTAGGGAGAAACTATGTGGCGAAAATTTTAATAATTATAATCATTTTAGTAACGGAGTAATTTTCTGTTTTTTTCTTACCGCGGCAATAGACCCAAATTGTTTCAATCGACATTACTTGAGCTGACAGTAAAAACGGACTTAATCGTTTATTCATTCGTAAACGATACGTAAATGCTGTTGAATCCATAGACTTAAACTCAACCCTCAACCGACTCTAAAGCATACCATTAAAAATGGGAATAAATTACCCTGGTAAAAATTGGCAGTAGAATCTGTGTTCCAAAATACCATAGACCTGAAACCGGCTGAAAGATTTCCTATAGCTTCTGTAGCCGGCTGTACAATTTCTTTTAGCCTTTTATAGCCGATGGCGACTAAGCAACAGCCAGACGATAAAGTTTATGCTGAACGTTACTAAATACGGATACTAGGACTTACTTAGTTTTTGGACCTCAGGCTCTCTTTTAGTGCCGTAGTATCTTGATTTATTTTGCGAGGAATGTCACGTACTTTTGAAGGATGCCTGTCATTCTTAATATGTTGGAGCGCCGTCAATTTCTTATGATACTGTGCAATACCTCTGGTGTGAAATAGTTGCTTCAGACGCCGCGCCTCGGCGCGGCGGGCGGGCAGAGAGCGCGGAACGCGCATTAGCGCCTACAAACCTAACAGGAATACTTCACGCATTGCGCAATGCGTGAAGTATCCCTGTTAGGTTTGTAGGCGCAAGTGCGTCACCGCTCCGCTTTGTGTTAGGCTCTAATATTTCATCTTGCGGAGTCAGCGTTTTTCAACTCATGATTTTAAAATGTTTGCACACTCTGTATGGATAATTCTCATTTTAATTGATGAAAAAAATATGTTTTAAAGGAAAATATAATGTGTGTTTTGTAAATATTAAGGTAATTCCGTATCAAACTTA